>NW_021167250.1:0-271343 GCF_003724135.2 Verticillium nonalfalfae | reverse complement strand
TGCCCAGTCACATTCGCTGCCTACACGGACCAGTACCGGCTACCTACCCACCTGGCTCTGTTGCCGTCTTGCTGGGCTGCCATTCTGCCCGCTCCCGTGAACTGGGACCTGTAAATCCCCATCTGGGTCTTACCAACTTCAACTGCCTTCCCATCGTCGTCATCCTCCTCACTCTTCTACTGGGCCTTGCCTGTCTGTCAACTGTCGTCTGTCACCACCAGCCTCAGGTTTTCTGACACTGTTCGGCCCCCATACATAGGTCTGACGAGTACGTGCTGTGCATTGTGCTGTCGCGACACGAGGCAAAGACACGCCAAACCAAACCTATTCGATTCATTCGTCGACCGTCTCCTTTCTTTCGACGACTCGCATCCAGTCACAGTCGCCAAACGCCTCCCCAACTCGGTCGACCCCCTTTCGCCCCTCCTAGCCTCAGCTCAACTCGAATTGACTCGAGTCGCATTGCCTCACCACGACTGGGAACAATTTTTTCCACCCCTTTAATACACCGTTGCCTTCGACAACCAGCTTCTCTCGGACCAGATCGTACTCCTTTATGGCGTCGACACGTACGTGACTTTCCAGCAGCCGCTGCACCCATTTCCTCAAATACCAACGGGACGCACATGCAAGACCAGAGCATCCTGTCACCTTGCTTGGCGACCTGAGATCCTCGCGACGCAACATCAACGAAACCCAAGACCAACAACGACAGATCGATGACAACCCTCGGTGTTTCTCTCTTAGTCTCCACCGCGCCATGCTAACCGTATACAACTCTGTGCAGTGACCTCGACGAGCAATATTCGCTCGGCATAAGTCGCCCACACGACGTTCTTAAGCTTGAACGCCCGTCATGGACGTCATGAGGTCGCCCTCGCAACCTGCGCCCACCGGCCTAGGTCTTTCCATGCCTTCTCCACAACGAGACGTCTCGCAACCCGCCACCACCCTCAGCCCTGCACGAAAAGCGGCACGCGAAGCAAAACGGAGGAGAGCTTCACCACCCAAAATCGGCACCTTGGGAGGAAAGGAGAGTGCAACACCCACGACTCTGAGTGGCACCAAGTGGACTGGAAAGACGCGCTTCGCAAGCTCAGCAACATCGAAACCACTCCTTCCCGTCACGGAGCGCAAATCCCAAGAGGAGAAAAACACTTCACGAAGGGCACGTGGCAGGGGCAGCGACGACAAGGTCGACATTGCTCCAGATGGTGGTTCGGCTGGCCGTGATGGACGGCAGTTCACGGTGGCGAACGTCGGAAACAATGGTCGCATCTACCTGAGGTAAGAGCGCAGCATATTTTGGTGGTTGCAGCACAGCCATGACAGGTTCAAACTTGGAAAAGAAAGCATAGGAAGCGATAGGACGTTGAACTGACCATTCTGGTTGTAGGCCCTCTGTCCGACCAGCACATCAACGATACCCCCAGCCTAATTTTGTTTTCCCCATGACGCCGCCTGGCACAGCTGGGCTTGACACACTGGCAGGTAAATCACAAGTCGCCGACGGTGTGGAACCTATGACAACCACCAACAGTCTGTGGACGCCATCGCCCTCTACCCCGGGAACCGTGCGGAAGCAGTATTTCCAGACGCACAGTCGCCGCCCGACCGGCCACCGACGCGCGCTTTCTGACTCGACGATACGCGATGACTCTGATGTCGGTGCATTCAAAGTGGTGATATCTAAACCGGGCGAGCATCTGAATCGACCAAAGACAACGGAAGACATCGACGCCTCTGGAGGCCCACTGCTGGACATTGACATACCAACCTGGAAGATAGGCAACCCGCGGTTTACAATGAAAGGCACGCCCTTTTTCCGAGGCTCGAGCTATGCGCCAACAGAAGAGATGCCGAGGTCCAGTAATGTCTCTTTTCTGCGCTCCCAGCGCGGTGACGTTGCACCCTATTCGGGCGAGAGCTCGTCGCTCGGGAAGCCGAACCCGATCTCGATCCCTCACATCCGGTACCCGGCCGTCGACGCGATGAGATCGCCTCCAATCACATCGGCCCGCCTGCCTGCTCCTTACCGTTCGACATACCTCTCAACCCACTTAATCATCGAACCCGCAATGTTCGATGCTCTTACCTTCAGACCATCATGCGACGACAGAGCAATTGTGCGATACGCTACAGCGACTGGCGCGGTCACTGCCGCAACACCTCCTCGACTCGTTGCCGAGATCACATCACCCACGTTCCTCGACTATGAGCTCATATCAGACTTTTTCCTCACCTACCGCGCCTTCCTGGAACCTTCAGATCTACTCCGAATGATCGTGGCTCGCCTTCGATGGGCGCTCGGCCGCGATGATGAGGTTGGCATGGTTGTCCGGGTTCGCACGTTCGTCGCTATTCGCCACTGGATCCTCAACTATTTCATGGACGACTTTGTGATTGACTACGGTCTCCGAGTGTCCTTCTGCAACCTCCTCAACGACTTCGTAGAGGAGCTCTCTCAAGACGCTCGAGCTCGAAAAGTCCAGCTTAAGATTTTGGCCGAACTGAAAAAGTGCTGGAGGAGAGTGTGCGCGCAGTACTGGGACGGGCCTGAATTTGATTCTTCTCTCGACCCCGATGAGCCCATAGCGCCGGGAGGAATTGCTGGCCACCGTAATGCCTCTCTGGACCCGTCATTTTGGGAAAACACAGACCTGCCGCCTCGCCTGTCTGGCCTGTTTTCTGCTGTAAAGCAGACCGGCGGAGACGAGAGAAGTTTCTACGCTGACGTTTCCCGAGCGGGCCACGTTGGTGATTCACACATCTTGGGACCGCGCCCGAGCACGCCCGAGAACCAGATCGCCCAAGAGTTTGAGCCGCGGCAGACCTCGCCTAAGAGTATGGCCAGCTTGGATGTTGTCTCATGCTCGTTCCCCGGTAAAATCGGGCGAGCTGCGCATCCAGGATCTAGTAACCCTATGGCAGTTCATCCCGTGCCACCAAGTTCCGTTTACACAAACGCGGCTGCTATCGCCACAACTCCCCGAGCCCTCACCGGCAAGCGCGTTCGACCGAGCGCTAATCATCAGAGAAACGGCAGTCTGACCGACTCCCTCAGGGAAAGATCTCACTCTACCGACAAGCTGGGCTTGAATCAAGATACCGAGCACCTTCTCTCTTTTCCTTACGCAGGAAGTCTGGTCCGTGGAAATTTACTTCCTCCCGGCCAGCCCTTTGTGGAGATACTGCCCCCCAACATATCCAGCGAACAACGTGAAACAACCATCTTCCAGCAATCCCCACTGGGCCCCGAGAAGAGCATGGCGTCAGCCATGTCAGGACCAGGCATGAAGAGGTTGATTGGCAGTGTGCGCAGGGCTCTTAGCACAAGAGGCCAAGGCGTGTCTCCCACGCAAGGAAATTTCATCAACATCTCGCCCATAGGCCCTCGTGGTGCGACGACGAACCGCCTGCCTGGCACCGCCATCGTACCACAGGCTCGTCCGCATCAGAACGGCGTTCGACCGCCCGTCCGAATTGACCTCCTCGGTGCTGAAATTGCGGAAGACTTCAAAAAGGCTGTCCGAGAAGATGCTGCTGCCGAAGCTGAGCAGCGCGCCCTGGCGCTGCGCCTCCCGGCTGACCACCCTTTGCATAGCGCTATCCCAGACGAAATGCTGGAATATTCAGCTGCGCATATAGAGACACTCCTCGGTAGCCCCTCGATGGCCAATCCTATCATAGACGACCACTTGCGACCCATGAGCGACACAGGCATCACAACCGGCAGCAAATCCATCGTTTTCGTCGACGATACGCTTCCGTTTGGTCTACCCCTTCCGCTTCCCTTACTGCGTGGCCTGAGACCCAGCATGCATGACTCTGTGGGCCACTCTGAGATCGACTTTGTTGATAACTTGCTCCCGACGAATGCCGATCCTACGCCTCCTAATACGCCGCCAGCAGATGAATTGGGAACGCCACGAAGATCGTCCAGGACTCTTAACCGACATGCCATCCGGCCATCGCTCTCGTCTGACAATCTGCCTCCATTCGTTCCTGACCTTGCCACACTGGGTCGTGGAGAGCACGGTACTCAACCATCCGTGGACACCGGCCGGCCCTCCAGCGACATGCCGAGACCCTCCTCAGAATCCAACAGACCTTGGACCGGCGTCACCGGCATCCCTGGCCACGCCAGACCACCACTCTCTGGCTCTGCGCACTGGCGACAAATGTCTAGCAAGACGAATCAGTCCTTGAATTCTATCCTCCATCAAGGAAACACGTCCTTTCGGAGTGACTACCTACCCCCGTCGACTGTTCGGAGTTTTGATGCAACGACTTATTCTGAAGAACGCTCCATCGCAGACGATGATGTGGAAGCTCTCCCGCAACCTCTCCGCGTACTGCGACGTAGGCGTGGGGGTGATTTGCGAGCTGCCACCAACACGGGACAACTGGATACTTTGCCGCTACACAGGACGCGGTCCGTTGGCTCGCTAACAACCTACTCTGAGTCAATCCGCAGCTCGTACTTGCGAAGCCCTGAGCAGGATTCTAGTGCCTTTGTCGATGTTGCTTCTAGCCAGTTCTCATCAGAGCATGTCAATACTTTCTCGCTCGGTGTCATGGCGGAGCAACCACCTAAGCGCGACCTTTCTCTGTTCAGCACTCATTCGTCCAAGCCAGTCATGCGCCCGTCCTTTGAGGCAGAAGCTCAAAAGCTCGCACAAATTCCTGATGACGCTAATGATGACGGTGGTGTTGAGTCTGCGTTAGCCAAACTCGAGGGCAAATACGAGAAAAAGCAGTTCAAGTTGTCGATGGAGCCCACCAACACACCCAAGACGATTACCGCTCATCTCGAAGGGGCGTTTGGCGGTTCAGACATGATCGAGAAGCAGGGACCCCGGCATTTGCATCTTGGTAATGGGGTAGGCTCTACTACTGCTCCTCACTACGTTGATGACTTGTCTTCTCAAAGCGGCCCGATCACCCTCCACGTCCCACGGAGGCGAGCGCATACCGATGCAAAGTCATTCCTCTCGGATAAGTCAGGAGCTTCGTATTCGTCGATTCCATTGCTTGAGCGCGGGCTCACAGATGATGGGAGGAGCAAGACTGGCACGGAGGAGTGGAGGGGAAGATCCATACTTGTTGACCGCGGCGAGGCATCTCCTGCCACGACGCCTCGGCCATCGCCGCTCTGTGACTCTCAGCACCCGTCATACGAGTTTGTTGAAAAGACCCGCAGTATGGATGGAGTCCAGCCCGAGAACACAAGGCACAGTCCAAGCGAAGACCAATCTTACCTGGACTTGGAAAGTGAAGACGACGGAACCGATCTCTCCTCAGAAATGTCGCTAGAAGTCATCAACTCGGACGACTTTGACGGAGAGGGCAGCTTCCCTCCGATAGACCGCAGCACGTCCGTCATCAAGCGAATGCCAACCCATCCTTTGGCTGACTCAAGTTCGGAACGAGAGAGTCAGCCTCCGTCGCCGCCCATGACCTTGGCTCAGGCTCTCCGAATGTCTCCAGAGACCGCCACAGTCCCTCAGCTTCACGAGCACCAGTTGTGGTCCTCTAAGCCTTTACCACTGCCGCCTACGCCCGATACAACGCCCACTGCGGCTCACTATCCGAAAGATGCTCGGAACGCCTCAGATGACGTGGCACCTCATGTCGATGCCAGTGTCGCAAGCGACAGATTCTCTAGGAAGTTTTCGATTCATCTACCTTTCATCCTGGCTTTTGACTCGGAAATCCTCGCACAACAGTTCACACTGATCGAAAAGGACGCACTCAACGAGATCGACTGGAAAGAACTCATCGAGATGGGCTGGAAAAATGCAACTAATAACGACTCGCGCTCATGGGTTGACTTCTTGCGTAACACCGATGCCCACGGCGTCGAGGTCGTCATTGCAAGATTTAACATCATGGTCAAGTGGGCCTGCAGCGAGATTGTTCTCACCCAGAACATTGAGGAGCGAGCTCGGTGCATCATCAAGTTCATTCACCTGGCAGCCCACTGCCACCGCTTCCGCAACTTTGCGACCATGAGTCAAATTGCCATTGCCCTGACAAGTCAGGAGGTTGCCAGGCTTTCCAAGACGTGGGCCATGGTGCCACGTCGGGATATGCAGACGCTTCAGGAACTGGAATTACTAGTCTCCCCAACCCGCAACTTTCACAATCTACGGGCTGAGATGGAAGGCGGATCCGACTCGGGATGTATTCCTTTCGTCGGCATATATACACACGACCTCCTTTTCAACGCACAGCGTCCGTCCGAAATCGCCAGTTCACCTACTACAGCTCCTCTAGTCAATTTTGAGCGATGCCGGTATGCAGCCACCATCGTCAAGACTCTCCTCAGGCTACTCGAGGCCAGCACTCTCTATCAATTCCAACCTGTCGAGGGCATCACCGAGCGATGTCTTTGGATGGGCGCATTGACTGATGAGGAGATCCGAAGACATTCTGAGAGCTTAGAATAAGCCAGCGTGCCTTGCCTACTCATACACTTACCTTGCTCCATGACAGCAAGGATAAACTTACCCACCAGCCTAGGCTGGAAGCCTGATGCCGACCGCAGATCCGCGTTCTTCTGTAAATGTTCACCACATTTTACTTCTCTCGACATAGACACAACCCCGCACGCGCATACTGTACACCTAGTCCACTTTTGGCCCAGCGGCTTACATTTGGTCCGACCTATACATAACACTCCTTCCTTCCACATACACATTTCCTTGGATTGCAGCGAATTCTCGTCCCACACAGGCGAGAAGCGGCACAGGCATCAACGATTCGATGACTAAGCAGCCGTCGCGATGGCGTTCGCGACTGGCTTATTGTTTTTATATTCTTGTACACATAATCGGCGCGCTTGAACCGCACGTTGAGGATGGGATGGGAGGGCAGGGAAGAAACAAGTCGATACCCCATGACGTTCTTTTTCGTGAGCGAGCGACTAGGGTCGCATTCAGAGTTGCAGAGAATATTGATGCTTCAGAGCGACGACGTCGACATCGTTGCCATAAGCAAGGCGGATGGGGAATGATACCCTTATAAGAGACTTGCAGGCAATATCATTATCAATTGCTGTGATTTGCCTTGACTCACTCAGTCCTATGCCGTGCAAGACTCGCGCTCTCAGCAACGTGACGCCAGGATGCGGTTGACAAGCCCGTATGGTTCCCTAATGGGAAGCGCGCTTTATCGTGCTGTTTGCTTCGCTTGTCTTCCTGTACCTCGCCCCAATATACACAAGCTCGCCTCATGGGTTCCTTGAGCCCGTGACGGCGGCTCAGATGTACACCCTGGCTGCAAGCACTACCATGCAGGCGAGAAGTTCCACGACGACCACTGTCATATTACACCCATTGGTCAAAACGATCACGCACGTGAAGTCATAGTGTTGCACTTTCAGCAAGGTATCTTTTTTGGTGTCTTCCCACGAATTTGATAGCCCGTTCCAAGTCTCCACAGATCACAGTTCAGCACCATACTCCGAGAGCACGAGAGGAAGAAGGTACAAATGAGAGCATAAAGGAAAGGGCGGGCAAACGATCAAGTTCCACCCCTTTGGCGTCGGTACACACAGGGCTTTCCCTCTCACCACTGGCCCCTAAAAACGGGTTCGGCTGAACCCACCCAAGAGTCCGGATCGAGTATCTTTCCCTCATCAGCGCGTTCCAAGCCGAACCCTTTCCCTACGATATCCTCCCCTCCAAACCTTTTTTCCCTACTTCGTATCCTCCGAAGGGCTAGAGAGTGCCCATGTTTGCGAAGAAGAAAGACAATTGGTTCCAGAGAAGTGGCCAACCCAGAAGAGTCCCAGGCGGGCGGTTTTTCCCTACGTCCGACAGCGGTTGCGCATTGCTCCTATGATACAAATACGATTTACCACTCGGTCTTGGTGGCCTCGCCACCCCACTCGGTGCTGGTGCCGGCGGCGGGGGCGGCGGCGGGAGCAGCGGTGTTCGTGGCACCCCACTCGTCGGTGGTGCCGTCCCAGTTACCGGTGGCACCGGTGAAGCCGGCGGGGGCGGCAGCCCACTCGTCGTTGGTGGCCTCGGGGGCCTCCTCCTCGGCGCCGACAACCTTCTCGTCCTCGACCTTGTCCTCGGCCTCGGCCTCGGGGTCGCGGTCTGAAGTAGGGTGTTAGCGGGGCGCGGAATATGAGACACACAGAGAGGCAGGGAGCGGAGGGCACATACAGAAGTACAGATCGGTCATGACCTCCCAGGGGGTCTCGCGGTTGTAGATGGTGCCGCGGAGGCGGAGGACCTCACGGGCGAGCATCCACCAGACGAGACCGATGGAGTGGCGACCCTTGTTGTTGGTGGGGATGGCAACGTCAACGTACTCGGTGGGCGAGTCGGTGTCGCAGAGGGCGATGACGGGAATGTTGACGTAGCTGGCCTCGCGGATAGCCTGGGCGTCGGTGCGGGGGTCGGTGACGATGATGAGACGGGGCTCCTTGAACGAGCGGGTGATGTAGTTGGTGAAGGAACCGGGGGTGAAGCGGCCGGCAATGGCGACGGCACCAGTGTGGTGGGCAAACTTCAGGACGGCACGCTGACCGTAGGGACGGGCGGAGATGACGCAAATGTCGGCGGGGTTGTCGATGGCGGCGATGATGCGGGCGGCGAGGACAATCTTCTCCCTGGTGGACTGTTAGGAAACCCCGACGCCTGACTTTTCGATCTTTCGAGCGCGCCTTACCAGGTCTTGCCGACGTTGATGACATTGACACCGTCCTGGCGAGTCTTCCAGAGGTAAGGCTCCATGTGAACCTGCATGTTCTTGCTGCCAATATGGGCCTGAGCTGCGAGAAGCATCTCAATGTCCTGGCTGGTCGCGTTGAAGACCGAGGGGAGGTTAGCGGGAGCCATCTTGACTGCAGTTGTCGTTCTTCCTTCGGGGAGCTGGAGGGATGATGAGGGGGGGAAGGAAAGGAAGATCTGCGAGGGCGCGGATTTTTCGTGGAGGTTTGGCTACAGGCCCGGGGAAAGTTCGCGACGAGCTTCAAAATTCGGCAAAAGTGTGTGGGTGCTGTTGCCCTGAACATGCACGCGCACTAGTCCCAAATAGCATTAGAGCGAAAAAGGGACGTACCCTGGCTAGTTGGCGAAGTAGCATACACGTGATCATCAAGATGGTCCACATCAGGCTTAGCGTACCGCCTGCTGTCTGTCGCCTGAGCAGATGCGCTGGAAATTTTGGCGACTTGACCCGCGATGTACGGAGATCGGGTTGTCGAAGCCAGAGGCGTGCCATCCTAGCAACATACGCCATGCCTCCCAATGTTCAATGCCTGCAAAGGCTAAGCTCCTTTAGCTGTAGGTGTTCCTCAAGAGACCGATTATACCGGCATCGACTGACAGCGGCGATTCAGTATGTCTGCGCCCAGCAGCGACCAAGTCGATAACCCCAAGCTTTCTCCCTGTCATCCAGACAGCCAGCATCTCCTACAAGGAGGCCAAGAAGCGACAGCGTGCCGACCCCTACCGATGGCAGCAGTCACAGCAGCGAAAAGCGGCCAACATCAAGAGGCAACAGGAGATCAAGGCTGCGAGGGACGTGACATGGGGTGACCCTGTCCATGGCATCCCGACGCCCTTTGTCGAGTCTTTCGACTCCGCTGGTCAGGCCGAGAAGTCCACACCACCCAAGGATGAGGATGGCAACTACATTTCCGAGCCATACGCTCTGCCGACGTCACGTCACATCCAGAACCACCTGGTTACCCGCGACGAAATTGAAACCGCCGTTGGGCACGCTTACACCTTGTCCAAGCCCATGCGCAGCGAGATTCGCGACCTCGTCGATCCCGCCACAGAACAGGAGGCAGAGCGGCAGCACGAACTCAGCCACAAGCGTGCTGTCGAGGCGATGAGCCGCATCACCTCCATGAACAACTCTAACTCCAAGATGCGGAGGCACGTCAACATTCGAAGGTGCATTGAGACATTCGGCCGCCACAACACGGATGAAGTGCTCAAGCCAAAGCCCGCCTCCATCCACGCTACGCAGGAGGCCGCACCCATCCGCGCCGGCCCTGACACGGGCAGCTCGGAAGTGCAAATTGCCATCCTGACCGTCAAGATAAGGAAGCTTTCGCAGGAGCTCAACCAGAACAGGGGCTACAAGGACATCCACAACAAGAGGAACCTGCGGCTACTGTGCCACAGGCGGCAGAGGCTCCTGAGGTACATGGAGAAGAAGGAGAGGGGCAGCGAGAGGTGGACCAACCTCCTGGCGACGTTGGGACTCTCTCCGGCTACGTGGAAGGAGCAGATCAGCCTGTAAGACTGTAGTTTTAGAGATGTGTAGACTCGTCATTGTCCACTATGTACACTATGTATACTGATCAGAAACGATGCCGGTCTTTTGCGCGTCATTAACCTTAGGTGCCTCCTTGCGCCGTGATGACCCCGCTGGAGGGATTGCGAGATGGTGGTTGGTATTCTACAGGAAGTTGGGGAGAAAAACAAGACATTTAGATCAGAACACGCTAATGTAGTTGCCAATTCGGTCCTTCTGGTTCTGGGCAATACACTCTGCAATCCAGGTGATGTTCCGGATTTCCTATCCAGGTGTTAGCCGTTGACTGCACAGTCAACCATAGTGGTTCTGCTTACCTGTTCCCTGAGTCTCACCCAGGCGTACACAATGGCAAACGAGAACTGCCTCGTGAATGCGTTCTTGGAGATTTGCATCTCCTTGTGGTAAAACATGTCCTCCAAGCTCTTGCCATCGCCGCTTGCGCCGCCACCCATGTTGCCGGGCCCTGATGCACCTCCGCCAAGGCCGGCGGCGTCGAAGAAGCTTTTGTAGTCTGACTGGCCGTCCACCGCCAGACGCACGCCCTCAAAATCATCCGCCCTCGAGAGCATCAAGGTGCCTTCGGGATAGAGTCTGCCAAAGCTGGGGTAGAGCTTCTTACGATCAGCCTTGGACAGCTCAGTACCGAAGGAGTTGAGGGTAATGTTTATGGCACGACGATCAGCTTCGAACTCAAGGATCTCTGACATGACCTCCGACGTTGGCGTGTTGCTCATCTCGGGATGGCTGTTGACGAAATTATAGAAGTCCTCGAGGTAGTTCTTGTACAAGGTGTTGCGAACAATCTCAATATTGAGCTCGTCAAGGTCCTGGTGGCTCAGACTGCCCTTGAAGTAGGCAGCGAGGGGGGTCTCAATCAAAACGCTGTTGTAGAGCTCCTCAATGTTGGTTGCAACGCAGAGAACTGGCATCGTCTCGAACCATCCGAGGGGGTGACAGCGTTCTAGCAGCTCACGGGTATCACGCTCGTGCAGAGTGCCGGTAATGAGAAGGGCAACGTTGTCGATCATGTAGCCGTAGGTGACGTAGTCCATGAACTGCGCAAGTGCACCGACAGCATTGGCGCGCACATAGCGGAACTCAGACACGAGCTTATCTGTCGTCTTGGATGCGAGGGCCGAAGTCGAGGGGTTTGGAGGGAGGTTGCCTAGGAAGTCGCCGTAGGCAGGGCCAAGCTGAAGCTTGAGATCTGACTGGTCTTAGAAGTGTTCCAATTAATACAGAGGGGCTGTGCGCACCATCAATCGTCTCGCATTGTGTCAGGTTGGAGTAGTTGGATCCTGTGAGTAGACCGTTCCTGTATCCACGAACGATGCCCTCGATGTAGCTACGAAAGTTAGCTGGACGGACGATGAACGCTGCATCGGCTAGGTACTACCCGTTGTTCACGTTGAACAGAAGCCCCTCCATTGCGAAGCAGACTGGCAGACAGTGAGTAGGCGAAAATGAAGTCCTTGGAAGTTCGAAGGTCGGAATTTCGCCGAAGAGATGCGATGATGCTGTTGAACCTGCACCAGCAAAGCTTCCAGGCGACCAAGTTCCCTCATCACTGGATCGCAGGCTGCGAGGCATGGAGTGGCACGGACCATGTCATGTAGCTCCACTGTTCCAGGCGAGGTTCAGCTATGTCGGAAGAATGGTTTATACGGTCACCGTTCTGCATTCGACCTTGCGTCTCCACTCGTTTTCCAATTGGGTGTGGGGCTGGAGCAAAGGCTGCAGAAAGCAAAAAAAAAATTGGAGGAGCTCGACCTTGAAAAATTTCCAACCACCACAATCCGCTGCAAGCGATCTCCTTCCCACGACAAGCAACATTCGTGAGAAGAGCGGAGGATCCCACCCACAGACTGTGTCGAAAGAGTATCGGACTCTGCAACAGTCATCATGTCCCTCTTCGTTCTCGCTGAGACGCCTGCGGGGTGCGTTTCACCCAACATTGAGCTGGATGCGTGGTCACTAACGTCTGCATAGCTACGGCCTGTTCAAGGCTGCCGATAAGAAGCTCCTGAAGCGCGAGGAGCTTACTTCCGGTCCTACCTCTTCCGAGCAGATCAATGACATGTGAGTGGCTCGGAGTTCGACGGCGGCGGCGGATTTGGATTGAGGACCGCAATTGTGCGGTGTGGTCCAAGGGTCGCGTGCGTGTCAAGACAACATTTACTGACTGAAATCAGGCTCAAGCTCAAGTCTTTTGTCAAGTTCGACAGCTCCGCCATTGCCGTCGAGGAAGCCAGCGGACTCCGCGAGGGTCGCGTTCCCCCGATGCTGGCCAATCTTCTCAACGAAATCAAGGACGAGAAGAAGGCTTCGCTGGCCGTCGCCGATGTCAAGCTGGGTGCTGCCATTGGCAAGCTTCCCGACCTCGACATCAAGGCGGTTTCCGACGCTGCCACCTTGGAGCTTTTCCGTGCCGTTCGCGAGAACCTTTCTTCCCTGATTCCCGGTCTCGCCGATGAAACTGTGGACCGCATGGCTCTGGGTCTTTCCCACTCCATCTCTCGCCACAAGCTCAAGTTCTCCGCCGACAAGGTCGATGCCATGGTCGTCCAGGCCATCAAGCTTCTCGATGATCTCGACAAGGAGCTCAACGTCTACGCCATGCGAACCAAGGAGTGGTATGGCTGGCACTTCCCTGAGCTGGCCAAGATCCTCAACGACAACCTTGCCTACGCCCGTCTTGTCGACCTTGTCGGCATGCGCGAGAACCTCGCCGACGCCGACCTTTCCGACATCCTCCCTGAGGAGCTCGAGACCCCCGTCAAGACCGCTGCCGAGATCAGCATGGGTACCGAAATCACGCCCGACGATCTCGAGAACATCCAGCTCCTTGCCCGCCAGGTCATCTCGTACTCTGAGTATCGTACTCAGCTGTCCTCGTACCTCGAGACTCGCATGCGCGCTCTTGCCCCCAACCTGACGGCACTCGTCGGCACTCTCGTCGGTGCCCGCCTCATCGCCCACGCTGGTTCCATTCTCAGCCTTGCCAAGGCGCCTAGTTCCACTATCCAGATCTACGGTGCCGAGAAGGCTCTGTTCCGCGCGCTCAAGACCAAGCACGACACGCCCAAGTACGGTATCATCTACCATTCTTCTCTCGTTGGTCAGGCTACTGGCAAGAACAAGGGCAAGATCGCCCGTTCGCTCGCTGCCAAGACGGCCCTTGGCCTCCGTGTCGATGCCCTGGCCGACTTTGATGGCGAAGATGCCGATGAGGAGGAGAGGGGCATGCTCGGTCTCACCAGCCGCATCAAGCTCGAGAACCTACTCCGCAAGCTCGAGGGCAAGCCTCCTCTGCCCAAGGGCGCCAACATTGCCCCCGATGGCTCGCTCACTGCCCCTGCTCAGTTCACCCTGAACGAGGTCAGGAAGTACAACGCCGACGCTGATGGTGTCGACGGTGCCGAGGTTAACGGCAAGGCCGACAAGAAGGCTAAGAAAGCCAAGAAGGCTCTGATCCAGGAGGTCGAGATGAAGGATGCCGACAGCGAGGCCGAGGACTCGGACGACGACATGGAGGATGCCTCTGGCTCTCCCAGCATTGGTTCCGTCTCGGACGACACGGATGGCGAGAAGCCTTCCGACAAGGCCGAGCGTAAGGCCCAGAAGGCCCGTCGCAAGGAGCGCGAGGAGAGGAGGGTTAAGAAGGCCGAGCAGGACGCCAAGCGTGCCGCTGCTACCCCTGTCAAGGTCACCACCACCAAGGTCGTTGTCGAGACCACTCCTGCCAAGCTCACCGAGGCTGATTACGAGCGTCACGCCGCGGCTGCCGGTATCAGCGTCACCAAGTTCAAGCGCAAGTTCGAGCGCGGTGATGTCGAGCTCGGCCCCGACGGCCAGCCAGTCGTGTTCAGCAAGAAGGAGCTGAAGAAGCTCCGCAAGGCTGAGGAGAAGGCCGACGAGACCCCCTCCAAGTCTGATGCCGAGGGCAAGAAGAAGAGGAAACACGAGGACGCCGAGGAGGCGACGCCGAAGAAGGAGAAGAAGCAGAAGAAGAAGCGCCAGTCGCTGGGTGCCTAAGCGTCCCATGTGTCCTGTACATGTCTCCTCTTGCTGTATGATACCTCGATCTTGGTTGTTTGCTATTTGGCCGGCGTTATTGGCGGGACCCTTGGGGGGAAAAGGTTGGTCTAAACGGTTGCATGTCTCTCAATGCTGGAAATCAAGAAAAGCATTTTACACTCGAGTATGCACTCATTTGTGACGTCCTGAAAGGCCACCTTGACGGAGCACAACGTAGCCTCCTATTCATTTACAAGTTTGCATGAAATTCAAGCTCAGTTTTCTAGAATATTGTGTAGGTCGTGACGCATCGCCTCTGTAAGCGCCGTGTGCTGATGGCACTGGTGGCCGTGCTAAAACCGGGGCTCTTGAAATGACCTGCGTGCCTCCTGGTAGTGTGAACAACAGCACGTGACGCCGCGCTTCTTCACCATCACGTCGTCCTCTTGCCGATTTCATATCGCATCGAAACCCATCACGTTGCCAACGCGCTGGTCAGCACGCGTCAAGGCAGATGGAGGGACTCCTTCGCGGCTCGAGGCGGGCACGCCGCGTTGCTCAAAACTCTGGACCAGCAAGGACACCAGAAGTCAACAGCACGCCGGACCACCAACTCCCGCCGAGCTCTGTGTCAGATCAGCAGGTGCATGCGGCCCAGAGGTTATTGATGAACTACTACACGGAGCGTAGGTCGCCATCCAATTCCAGGGGTAGGTCATTCATTTCCATTAGTTGTGTCAGACGAAAATTTGGATCTGGAGGAAAGGGCTGCAAGAGGTTTCAACCTCGCTCCCATTCAACACCTTCGGCCTTGCCATAAACTACATCTATCACTTTTGTCGGGGGTGTTCACATCGAGCCAACTTCTTTCATCATGCACGCTAGAGTCTCGACTTGTTGGCAGACCTTCATCTTCCCAAAGCCCTAGTCCTGGTTGCCTTTCAACCACGCTCAGACGCAAATACAAGTAGTATTCGATCCCCTGCCTACCTACCTTAAAAAAATCCCCAGGGTCCTGTCCTGCATTTATTTACGTGGCTCAT
Organism: Verticillium nonalfalfae; assembly: GCF_003724135.2. Taxonomy (NCBI): domain Eukaryota; kingdom Fungi; phylum Ascomycota; class Sordariomycetes; order Glomerellales; family Plectosphaerellaceae; genus Verticillium; species Verticillium nonalfalfae. The sequence goes on along the minus strand of NW_021167250.1, from coordinate 255,993 downwards.
AGGTGGGCTCAACTCTCTGAGCGTACTCTCTAAGCACCTACACGCTTTTTTTTCTTTGCTTGGCTCATCTGCTTTTCGCCAGGTCATTTCTCCAGGATGCTGATCAAGCCACTCTGACACCATTCCAGGGACACCAACGGCTCATACGCCGCAGCAAGGCTTCGACAGGGACGACGACAGCCCTTCAGTACAGCCCAACTTAAGACACGCCGCCATGGAAACGCCTGACTTGAGGCATCCAGCGGCTCGCTCACCTGCGGAGACACCGGCGGAGGCTGACGATTTTACTAGCCCTGAGGAAGACGGCGATGATCACTTTGATGATCATGAGGAGTACACGGAAGGCCCGGTCGACGAGCAGATTGAGGATCAAATAGAAGAAGACGATCAAGAAGGCGACATGGCGATGCCCTTTGACCCAAGCGCCATGGGCCTGAAAGAGATCTCCAATTTGGGCAAGTTCACTGTGAGCAGCCACAAGCCGGGAAATGGAGTGGATGAGATGCGTAGCGATGATACGGACGAGTACTGGCAGTATGTTGCACCACTGCATTGCAGGCATTTGACAGTAGCTTACCATTTCAGATCCGACGGACCCCAGCCTCATAGGATGACTGTCTATTTTGTCAAGCGCGTTGGCATTCGCGACATTCGCTTCTACGTCGACTACCAGGCCGACGAGTCCTACACGCCGACCAAGATTCTTTTCAAATCTGGCACAAGCGAGAACAACCTCATCGAGTTTGCCGTCATGGAGCTCACGACGCCCTCTGGATGGCAGCAGGTTCCCATCGCGGGCACGGGTGGAGGGCCAGACGGCAACACCCTCGCCTGCTATGTGTTTCAGATGCAGATTCTGGAGAACCACCAGAACGGCAAGGACACGCATTTGCGCGGCATTAAGATCTACGCTGCCGACACGGACGCCCGCGCCTCGGTGGAGGCGGGCAGCAATCCTATGGCGGAAATGGTTGAAATGATCGACAAGACGGCGCTGCGCGGTGAAGATGAAGAGTTTGTCGAAGAGGACTCGGATCAAAGGATCCGCCGACTGGAGAGGCGGCTGCGGGCGAAGCGCTGGGACCCGAACGAGGGGGGCATGAGCGAACCAGACTTTATGAAGGAGCCTGAAATCCGATGAGCCAGCTGGAGCGTCCTCCCGCCTCTTTCAGATACTCGAGCCGACCGAGATACGACATGATGAGCAAATTCAATGTATGGTATAGTTGTGGTCGATAGGGATCGACTATGGGGTGAACAGGGCGAATGCCTCAGCAATGAATATTGACACGATTACCTACCAAATTCAGGCGAGTGAGATGGCTCAGGCACACATATTGCAGCCAACATGATGCGTTTACCACTTGAGCGCCCCCAGACCTGTGGCACGAGATATGAAGCAAGGCTGTGGCAGACGCCAAAGTTCCAGCTTGATCTGCTTCAGTGCCATGGGTCAAACAGCTTGGGCTCACAACGTGCACCAACAGCTCAGCGTACATGGCGATCTGTAAAAGCTGACTCCATTCTGAGATTGGGGTTGCAAGCCTACTGATGTGCATGTCAGATATCTCGCAACGAGGCCCTTCAGTTTGCAAGATGTAGTCATCGCAACGTGTGCAGCTTTCTAGGTATGTTGCCAAAAGATGAAGCGTCGTATTGGAGGCTTTCTGAATTCTATAGGCTGTGTCAACATAACCCATGTCCTAAGAATTTCCTCGCCTCGGGGTGTGAGGCACTTCCATTCGCAGTCACGAAATACAGTTTGTCTACAGGGGGGGATCAATCAAGTAATTTGGTGCCCTACATTGCTACGCCGCAGAAAGAGGCGTCGGGCATGGGCAACTCAATGTTGGGGTGCCAGCACGAGGCTCTGTAAGCTAAGCCAAGTTTAGCGCCGCCTACGTACAGCCTCGATCTCACTTCGATCATCTGGACGATGGCCTGTGGTCACACGTCGATTTTGGGGAGTCGAGCCTTGGAGCCCTCCAGCCTGATGTGAGCCCGAGATGAGGATGGTGACGGGCTGCGAGATCTTGCAGGCTCACTGGCCGCTACCACGACTACTTAACACAATATCCCCGGGATTTCCATGAGCATTGTAGTTCTGTGTCCATGCACCAGAAACCTACTTTGTCCGGACTTGCTTGACGTGACAGGGCTGAGCAGTTCACTTCAGCCACGCCGACATAACCGTCCCAACTCCATACGACCAGACACAACAGCCATGGCAACATGGTGCGGAAACTGCGGCAAAAGAAGAATTCACTCCCACACCCTGGAAAGTCGAAAACGGAACTACTGCGAGACCTGTCGCGCACGGCGCAGAACGCACCCAACATATTGTATATCCTGCGGAGAGCCGGAAGCGCATGAAAACGCGAGGTGCATTCTTCACCGGGGCAACACGAGAGGATACATTCACTACTACACTCGGTGAAATGGATCAGCATCGTCAGGCCTCGGAGAGCTAATGACGATGTCGGAAATGGTTTGGCGAGGTTCAGAGAGCTAGAAGCCAGACCAGGACAATGTCCACAATACCGCTAACGCCAAGCTGGGCATCCTGTAGTCGTTGTGACTGATCAAATCCATTCACTTTCGAGGGAACAATAACTTGACCTTCAGATATGGGGGATCGGGTGTCCTGAGGACTAGGGGGGAACGGGAGCTATGTTGTGTTAGCGTCCCTCGTTTGTATTCATCACATTTGTATTCATCAACACCAATGCGATGGACTTCTTTTTTCGTCCTGGCAGACCCAGGTACACTCACATCTCAAGAACCAGCCAACAACGAAGTTTGCCGGGGCTGCCGGCTTAATGCTACCCTAAAAGTCACGTAGGTAGAAGCACTGCCAACGGACAGTGGAGTCTTGGCCGACATGCAGGACCTGCCTTGTTCAATTGGACACATAGATGCAGGCGACGGAGTCAAGATGATCGTTCCTGCCCCCGGTTGAAGAATGCGATGTACTCTCCTCGCCTTGCATGACCCCTCCTCTCCCCACGAAGGGTGGCCGTGATTCTCCCCTCTCATACATCTGTCAAAAATCAACTAATCAAGCTTCTTTTTGGAATTCCCCTGAATACCTGTGCCAAAATCGTATACGCCATTACTGCCAGGAAGTTCCCACGGGTTGCCATGTCTTCACAACAGCAGAGCCAACAACCTTCCATTGCAGCGGTATGTTCCGTCGCTCGACGAGGTCTTCTTGCACCCTGCGATCGATTTCCCAGATCCAAAGAGGGAACTTGGTAGTAGCAAGAGAGTCAATGCTAACTGCCGACATCAGGATCCTGATGTAGTGGGAAACCTGGAGAACGACAACGACTCATCCGCTGATGTCGAAAGGTCAGCAGCTGAAGATGTTCAGAGCTGAGGATTTATACTCATCCTATCGTTCAGTCTTCGCGAATCCACAGCATCCCTGCGGTCTAGCATTCTCGAATATCGTAACATCAACGGCCGCCATTTTCAGTCGTCGAAAACGACCGACTACTGGTAAGTCTTCTTATGGCTTGGCATGAATGCAAGTTTGTGCGTGATTCATGGTTCAAGAAAACTTACTCCTCGTCCTTAGGGCACCAACTGATGAGAAACACATTGAGGGGTTTGACCTTGCGTATGACACCCTGCATAACCTACCCATGAATAATCAAAAAGCACTCGCTAACCACAACAGCCACCAATACATGTTGCTCTTGATGGACAACAAGCTTTACAATGCCCCTATTGGCAACAATCCTCAAAGAATTCTTGATATTGGCACAGGCACAGGAATCTGGGCCATCGACATGGCTGAAGAGTTTCCTTCTGCCGAGGTGCTCGGCACCGACATCTCGGCTGTCCAGCCTAGTTGGCTCCCGCCAAATTGCAAGTTCGAGATTGATGACGCGCAGCTAGACTGGACATTTCCCGTGAACCACTTCTCCTACATCCACGCGCGCCACCTTTACGGCGGCATTGATGACTGGCCCAAGCTGTACCGTCAGGCCTTCACCCACTGTGCCCCGGGTGGCTGGTTCGAGAACGTCGAGATCGAGCTCACTACGCGTACGGAAAACCCGCGCTACACTCTCGGCCCAGACCATGTTTTCACTCAATGGCGAGACCTGTTCTTTGCTGCTGGCGACAAGATAGGGCGCACGTTCCGCATAGCTGAGAACAACCGCATGGAGCGCGACATGCGCGACGCTGGGTTTGTTGACATCGTGACACATCAGTGGAAGGTCCCTATTGGTGGGTGGGCAAGCGACCCGAAACTAAAGAAGGTCGGCCTTTTCAACGGGTTGTTCATTGATCAGTCAATCGATGGTTTCGTTATTTTCCCTATTGGTGAGATTCTTGGTTGGTCATTTGACGAAGTCACAGTTCTTGTGGCGAACATGAGGGCCGCCCTTCGCGACCCCAAAGCGTTGCCATATTACAATCTGTGAGTTTGTTCCCTGGCTCTGTTGCGCGCCACGCTGACCTGTACACCAGGCACATGGTGTATGGTCGGAAGCCAGGCAATGCCGTGTCGCCGCCGCTTTCGCCCCAGAAGAGTCCGAGTCCGCCGGCATAGGTCAACCCCGTCCATGGGGTCGAGACGACACTCGGTCCGCAATGCCGAAGTTGTTGTAAACAGACTGGAGTCTGGTGTCTGCTTAAGTTCGTTGTGGGCTCAACGGGTCAGGTCCTACCTCTCGCCTGCCTGCCCAGGGTACCTTGTCTTCATGCTAAATGAGTAACGAATATAACGTCAACACGCACGCCTGTCAGAAGCATTGATTTTGACATCAAAAATTATTTGCGCGCTGTGCTTCTTGTCTTCATTCAAAGACGTAGCCTGCTCCATACATGGCAGATCATGGTTGTGGTGATGTGCAACAACTGGCTTGCCGCATGCACATGTTGAATCCCCTCTAAGTGACAGCTGCCGTCGATAATTAAAAGGCAGGTATGTCGAGCCTGGGCCTCACATGACAGCCCGGCGCTGCAGGCGACCAGCTTTCCAAGCTGGTCATTGTAGGTCACCGCCGTAAAGAAGCGCCTCAATCAGGTATAGGAAAGGAATTGGACGTATGCCACGAATGCACAAGGTAGGTAGGTACCAGAGGGTAGACGATGCCATCGAAGACCCAAGGACTGGTACCATCAGTGGGTGGAGCAGTCGGAAACACGGCTTACCTAACAAATTTCACTGGGACTGACGCCAGACTAGCGCAGTCTCACCGACGTCAAGCAACTAACTACTCGCGACGGCAGCCTCGTGACCGATTTACCCTTGTGCTTCTGACCTCCATCGAAGCGGTGCCGCAATTCTCACGAACAAAACCATGGCAAGCCAACCCTCCGAAGAGCCCGTGGTGCCGGCCACCGCTGCTCCTGCGCCTGCCACGACAGTGTCACCAGCGCCCGCCACCAACGGCGTCACAACTGCCGACAAGCCAGACCAGGCGGAGACCGCAACCGAGCAAAATGGCGAGAAGGAGGCCGAGGCCGAGCAGGCTGCGCCTGTTCCCGAGGGCAAGCTCCCCACGCGCAAAGACATGTCGCTCCGCGAGTTCCTCATCAAGATGGATGACTACGCCCCAATTGTATGCTTTCGCCCTCCCCCCTCCTCCCTCTATACTGCCTACTGTGGACCTTTCCCCCACTGACATGCGCTCGCTCCAGATCCCCGATGCCGTGACAAACTACTACATGACCAAAGCCGGCCTGCCGCCTCCCCCACAGACGGACCCGCGCCTCGCGCGTCTGCTCGCCCTTGCGACGCAGAAGTTCGTCGCCGATATTGCGGCCGACGCGTACCAGTACTCGCGCATCCGCGCCTCCAACACCAACGCCAACAATCCCATGGGCAACCTCGGCGCCGCCGCCGGCTTCCCGATCCCCGGCCAGCCCGCGGGCCCGACGGGCGCAGCCTCGAAGGACCAGGGCCGCGGCGGTCCTCTGGGAATCCAGCGCCCGGGCTACGGCGGTGGTGGACAGGGCGGCAGCCAGAACAGGACGGTTCTGACGATGGAGGATCTGGGCATGGCTGTCGGCGAGTATGGCGTCAACGTCAAGAGGAGCGAGTTCTACCGCTGAGCCAGCCAATGCCGCATTTGGCCCTGCGGAAGGCGACGGATGGGTCTGCTTCAGGCGTTTGATTTGGCTTTTTTACTACAATCATGAGGCGTTGGTGGAATTGACCCTTGGATGGGTCTGGGCTCGGGGTATCACGGCTGTCTTTGCAGTCCATCAGGCAGAGACAAGGCAATAAGTTGTAGTAGCATCAGGCCTGGCGGCCGCAGTCGAAGAATTTAACACCATGGGAAGCCAAGGCTGGTGTTCAATTTTTTTTTTTTTTTTTTTACAATTCGGATCGGGATGTAGTGTACAACAACATGGCCAGACTAAAACTCGATGTCCCCCCTAAACGCCTGTGCATGCACGCCTGCTTCTTGACAGTCTCTTACGCCCTAGACCAGATGAAGGGCTTCCTTGTGCTGTGTCTTGTTAGTCTTGCTGTTCCGTCCCTGATTGTGTATCTCCCCGAAGGCTGCGACTCACGGCGAGAACTCTCCCAGCTTGTGTCCGACCATGTCCTCGGTGATGGTCACGTCGTGGTAGACTTTGCCGTTGTAGATCTGGAATTTGAGGCCCACAAAGTTGGGCAGGATAGTGGCGGAGCGCTGCTGCGTCCTGATGATGGGCGCCTTCTTGCCGGCCTGGGGGCGGACAATGGGGAGGCTGTCGAGCTAGGTCAGAGGTCGGTCGAACGATACGGCGAGGCGGCAGGGCATTCTTACGGCACGATGTGCGGTCCTGCGGCAGCAAGTGTCAGCGGAATAGGAACACACACACACGCACAGTATCGCAGGTGAAGGCGCAACTCACCTTTCCATACGGAACGCTTGAACAATATCCTGGTGGGCTGCATGGTGCCTGCTTGACGTAGATTATTCGTTGACGGGCTGGTCTGCGCAGCTCGGGCGGGCCAAACGCGGTCATGTCGAAGCTTGTAATATTTTCCGGGGTCTCAGGGCGACGACTTGGTCACGTGAGACTGGGAAAGAGGAGTGGGGGTCACGGTCCGGGGAATTCGGGGGCACACGCCCGTCGAACGACGCCGGGAGCGCGCCGAGGATGCCGGCGATGCATCTGGCGTTGGACATTCCTGCTGCCGCGCAATCCGTATCGTTCTGGGCTGGCAAGCTTCTGGGGATCTGATAATTGTTTGGCAGTCGATTGTGGTAAACCATGAATGCATTGGCAATCAAGGTTGTATTCTAGAGTCTTTATAGATCGGTCATTGATAAACTTAATCTGTTTACATGGTTCGAAACAATTGAATAGTCTCAAATACGGCCATCGTTTCTCTGCAGCTGTTGACTGGGTTGGTGAATGACAATCAGTCAAGCCTAGCACATTCTTCAAATGGAAGCTTCGAGCACTCGAGAGAGGCGCGAATGAGGTCGACCGCGAACGTGGCCTCTACCTAGAGTGGGTCTGCCATAATCGGAGATTGTCCATAGCGGGCTGCACGCCGCCCTCCAGCCCGCAGCCGGACACCCTGAAGCCCGCCACCCCAACTCGCTGCAGAAAGGGCCAACCGCTAAAGTTATTTCGCAATCCGCGCCGCACGACCATCTTCTCCAAAACTCCATCCCCCATCCCCATTCTTCCCACCCTCTCCTTCGACCCGAGTTGTCTGAATCCATTGCCTGCCCCAACACCAGCTCGCTCCGACAGACACAGCAAACTACCGCCAAAATGGTCAGCGCTCAAGTGTACGTCTCCTCGCCCGATGCGTTGCCCACCGTGTCCCCGCGCAACCGCCTCGCAGAAAGCTAACAGGGGGATGCGCAACACAGTACCAACCTGATCATCATGCTCGGCATGATCCAGGTCTCCCGCAAGGTCCCCTTTGAGGATCCTTCCGTCCTCCAGGGATGCCGCGCCCTCTACATCTTCAGCAACCTGCTGATCGCCATCGTCTACCTCTACATTCAGTCCAAGATTAACGCCAAGAAGGGTACGTCAACACGAAGCTCACGCAGGCCATGTTGGCTTTTCCTTTTTATTGCGAAGACCCAGGACTAACCAGATACACAGACATGACGACCCTCAAGTACGTCGAGCCCGCCCCCGTAGGCTCCTCCGAGGAGCCCAAGCTCGTTACGACCACCGTGCACGCCTACGACTCGGCCCAGCTCAAGCAGGCCTTCCGCTCGCAGGCCATGGGTGTCGCCATGATGGGATTCATGCACCTCTACATGAAGTACACCAACCCCCTCCTCGTCCAGTCCATCATCCCTCTCAAGGGCGCCTTCGAGAGCAACCTCGCCAAGATCTACATCTGGGGCCAGCCCCCCGTCGGCGACCTTAAGCGCCCTTTCAAGGCCGCCGCCGGCTTCATGAGCAGCCTCCAGGGTGGTGGCCCCGCCAGCGACAAGAAGGCCGTCGAGGCCGCCGAGCGCTCCGGCCGTGGTGGTGTCAAGGAGGAGTAAACCAATCGATCACAACAAGAAAGGGCCATGGGGGTTTTTTCCCGGAGGGCATTGGGGCCTGTTGCATACGTGTGCACCTTGCGAGACGTGCCGCTGGCGCCTGGGAGCCGATGATTGATATGGTGGGATCGGTAGATTTTGCCCTGGGAGTGTACTATTATGACCGGTATATTGGTCTCAGCCCATCTGAAATCGCATTGCATCCAGCATGACCCAAACTCCAGCTCGCCCTGCCAATTGTCCTTGGTGCAATCATGCTCTGTCTGCAGCCGAGGACATCCCTAGGCCCTTCACAAGTTTACGCGCGTAGGCCGACAGATTTCCATTGGCCATGGCGACCTCGACACCATTTGGTCGTAACAATTGTAGATGTACTGCTGTGGCTGCCATACACAGACAGCTTTCTAGTGTCTAGCTCCCTGAAGCACATGCACCAAATACCACTTTAACCACGCACGTGACTTCGCGACGGCAACAAGCCATGACATAATCGTTTTGGATGCGCCCCGCGGCTCTCTTCTGAAAGTTTGCCCCCCAAAACTTGACTCTGTTAGTCTTACCTACACCAGACAATACTGCTATCTGGTAGGGGTCCAGCTCATTCATTGATCCTCTTACCTGCCTCAGTATCACGGCTCATTGCTTCCCGCCTCATAATCATACGTCAGCGACCATGACCATGGAACGGCCGAAGACGCCACCACGGGCAACCCAGCCTGCACCCGTTGTGTCTCCTCCCACACCAGCAGTGACTCGCAGGATTGTATGTTCATTCCATTAACCTTCCCACGCATCGAGAATCCAGCTGACGTGTGGACAGGAAGAGAACCGTCTGCGCGCCAAAGCAATCCGTGACCAGCATGAACAAGCTCGTCTGGCATCCGGTGCGCCCGGCATCGACAAGACCCCCTCCGGCTTCATCGCCACCGATAACGTCCACATTCCCAACTCGCGCAAACGCACACATGCCGATATATCGTCATCCTCCTCCTCCTCCAAGGCTCATGGCCCCGACACGGTCCGCGACGCCAGGCAGAACCCGAGCGTCGACGCGGCGCCCAAGTCGCTGCGGCCGGCACGCAACTTTACAAAGTTTGTCGACTACGACATGTCCGCCATGACGGACACACGAGGCGGCTTCCTCTCCCTCGACGACGACCCGTCGAACCCGGCGCTCGCGCCCCGTCAGAAGCCCGGCCAGCCGCCCCCGCCCGAGAGGCCGCAGGGCATGACGGCCGGCGAGTGGGAGCGCCTGCAGACGCTGCGCGCGCTGCAGCGCACCAAGGCGGGGCCGTTCGAGCCGTCGCTCTCGGTGCTCCGCGACGCGTCGGTGCGCGCGGCGCAAAAGTGCCGCGAGTGCGCCTCGCCCGAGATCGACCACGTCTGGGCCGAGGTCTTCGGCCTCTGCGTCTGCGGGCCCTGCAAGGACCGCCACGCCCACCGCTACTCGCTCCTCACCAAGACGGAGTGCCGCGAGGACTACCTCCTCACCGAGGGCGAGCTGCGCGACGCCGACCTGCTGCCGCACCTCAACAAGCCGAACCCGCACAAGAGCCACTGGCACGACATGATGCTGTTCCTGCGCTGCCAGGTCGAGGACTATGCCTTCAACACAAAGTGGGGCAGCGAGGAGAAGCTCGACGCCGAGTTTGCGCGCCGCGAGGACGAGAAGCGCGCGCGGAAGGAGAAGAAGTTCAAGGAGAAGCTGACGGACCTCAAGAGGAAGACGAGGACCGAGGCGTTCCGGAGGCAGGCCGCCAAGGGGGCCGCCGGCGGTCCGACTAAGTTTGGTGATGCCGTGTCGGGCGGCAAGCATGTGCATGAGTGGGGCCGCACGGTTGAGAACGAAGAGGGCATGACGGTCAAGACGTGTGTCGGATGCGGCATGGAGGTGGAGGAATTGGAGTTTTGAAGCCTCACGGCGGCTTCTGCCTTGTTTTCGGCGGTTTTGCCATGATACCAGCGACAAGATAGCACGACGAAATGATGTATGAGACAGGCCTAAAATACGCAGACGCTCCAAAACCCAGTAGAGGGCACGGAAGGCTTCGTGGCCACATTTCCTTCAAGTTACATATTACAAGAACACTATGAACGCCCGGGCGAGGTTTGGCCTGGCCGGTGGTTGACATGTCCATGGTCCCCCGCGCCATTCGTCCCTTTCCCAAAGGTCTACCCTACACGCTATGCTTATGCCGACGGATGTGCAAGCGAGAGCGACGTCGTCTCTACCGCGTGAACACCTTGACCACACCGTCGCCACCTCCGCTGACGACCCACTTGCCGTCCTGGCTCCAAACGACAGAGCAGACACCCTCGCCGCGCATGATGCGGTGGCTCGTAATCTCCTGCGTGCATGAACGCTTCTCGAGGCTCCAGAACCGCAGGCTAGCATCGTGGCCGGCGCTGACCAGTTCGCGGCCGTCGGGGCTGAGTGACAGCGCCGAGATGGAGGCTGGGTGTGCGAGCATGTTGTATGTACATTGGCCTGTGTGAGTCAGTATGGAGGCCCGGATTGGATAAAAAAAATGGCATATGCTTACCGCTATTGGCATCAAAGAAGCGCACGAACCGGTCCTCGTGCCCAGAAATCACTACACCCTCAACGCCGGAGCTGGCCATGGTCCTGCCGCCGCCTGTCGGGCCTCCGCTGGTAGACGCGTCCTCCTCAGACATGCTGCTGGCATGCTGGCCTTGTTCCAGGCCCACAGTAGTAGCAACGACAGAGTTGACGCTTGTGCCGATGGTTCCGTCATACGTCTCCAGGCTGTCCATGGCGCCAGTCTGCTCGCCAGAGCGGGTATCGTATACAATGATAGAAGCGTCCGAATACGCCACGACGAATGTCTCACCAGTCGGGCTGAGGGGTGTGATGCAGGTCGGGCTGGCTGTTGAGCCGTCAGATCGCGATATGTTGTGGATAAGCGTGTGGTTGAAAGGAGAGTTGGAGGCCATCGTCGGCTGTGGCGAGTTGGGGAATGCGCTTCCTGAACTCATTGAGTTGCCTCGAACCCTGCCTCTGCTGCCTGTGGGAGCGGCTCGGTTCGCGCCGGGCTGCGGCGATGTGAGTTGAGGTGGCGCGCTGACGGCCCACAGACGGACAGTTCCATCAGCACCACCTGACGCTACCAGGATACGATCGGGAGTGCCGTAGGGGTTCGACTGTCCGAAGATGGCACCCAGTGTTGCCGGAAGTACGCAGATGGCCCAGACCGCATCAGTGTGGCCGTCGAGGGTCGCCTTGGGATCAACTCGCCCTCGCTCCCATACTCTGATGCTGGCATCCTGGCCACCCGAGAAAATCCAACCATCTCCCTGCGCTCTCCCGCCTGTAGAGAAGTTTGGCGATGGGGACCACGACGTCAGACAAAGGACCGCTCCCGAGTGACCCCTGTGTGTGAAGTTTGCCGCAACGTCCAGATCAGACCCTCCGACTGGACTCTCCGTTCTAGGGATGTGGAAGCGCTTGATCATGCCATCGTCGCCGGCGGTGCAAATTTCCGGCTCTCCTGGGCTGCCACCTCCGGAAAATATGACGGTTCGGACAGTGTCAAGATGTCCGCGGAGGCCGAAGCGCAGCTTGAAATTCGTGCTTTCCTGCTTGAGAGACAGGGCGTTCAGTGAAAGTTCCTGGTCCGAGCTGCGGCGTCGAGACATTGATCCCTTTCTCCTATGCGAGCCTGGCCCTCGAGTAGGCGACTTGGGTACGTTCTCTGCGCTGGGGAAAACGTCAGTGTCTGGCCGGGTCGAAGCCAACTGCTGGGCTTGTTGGGGCTGCGTCGCGTTGGAGTCTGTGAAAGCGCCGTCGGGGAACTCCCAGCCATCGGTCTCGGGGAGGACTTGTTTCGTGGCTACTTCTTCAGCGTGCTCAGACGTTCCGAGAGCTTCGACGGAGTGATTTGGCCTCTGGAGGTTATCATCCATGAGACGAGTGGTGACGGAGACGGGCTGCGGCCATTCTGTGCCTGCAGCATACATGGCGGGTGGGTTTTCGGCTTCCGAGTTCCCAGCCTGCTGAGGAGGTAGTTCCGTTTGCTTCACCTGAAAGCTCGTAGGCTGGCTGCGTTGCATTGGCGGCGCGTGATTCGGGGCCGAGGGCGCTCGCGCGATCTCCCGAACATGGTTCTGAGTCTGCAACTGCGACTGTCGCATTTGCTGTTGGAAAGAGGGCTCCGCTGGGGGCTGACCGGACAGTTGGTAGGGTTCGGGGCCGGCCATGTCCTCCAGAATGGGTAATGGTGGAGAGTCGCGAGGTGGCAGGGGGTTCGCAGGTGTGACCATGAGGTATGCAAACTCGGCCTGGCACTGGTCGAGGAAGGCCTTGAGGTCAGCACGTTGAGGTTCGTCTTCGCCCTTGTCCTCCTCATCGTCGGTATCAATATCCTTGTGCAGCGCTGTTGAGGTCTCGTCAGCGCAAGCTCGGGTCCTCTAGTGTTCGCCGACTCACCATGGAGCTTCTCCTGAATGCGGATGGCCCTGTCCTTCTCGCGTTTCGCCGGCTCCTCGTCAATGTCGGAAACGGAGCCCGTGCCCTTGAGGAGCGCCTGCTGGTTAACGACCTTCTTCTCGAGGATGCCGACGTAGCGCTTGAGGGCCTTTTGGGTGGCATCAGCCCGTCTTGCCTGGCCCTCGAGATTCGCTATCCTGCCCTTCATCTCCTGGCGTTCAATCTCCCACGAGTTTCGGTCGCGTTCGTGGCGATGCCATTCGGTCTGTAGAAAGCGCATAACGCCTGTGGCATCGGGTTAGCACGACAATGCACTTTCCTCCATCTCGCAACAAGACAAAGAGGGAAAAAGCTCAAACGCACCCTGCAACGTGTACTCTGTGGCATTGGGCTGGCCGTTGCCGTTGCCCTGCATGGCAGCACCCATCTCGCCGCCGCCGGGGCCGCCGCCCATGCCGTTGCCCGGATTCATCCCCATGCCCGCGGCGTTTTGCCAGCTCATGTGCGCGTGGGGGAGCTGCTCCCCGGTATGCTGTGTTCGCCGCGAAGTGGGAAGGGGCGGAGAAGAGTCGTCAGAGTGGCCGTTGTGTCTATCCACCGTCTGGAGGGCTTTCGAGGAGCCGCTGGTGGTCCGCGCTGCAGGATTGACGGAAGGGGGCACGAAATGGGATTATTGGGTTTGCATCGGTCGTGCAGCGTCTTCGTGGAGCTCGCGGCGATGCGAGGGCAGGTGTTCGTCACGATCGAGGTTGCGATCAACGGCGAACGACTGAAGCTCGGGCGGAAAGGTGTCGTGTGCAGTTGGGAGCAGCAGCACGGCAAGCGTCACGACCAGGGCCAGGTGGTGGTGGTTGGTGGGTGACAGATGCGATTGGGCGAGGGCCGAGGAACAGTGAGGCAGCGTGCTGGAAGCTGCAGCTGGTAGCTGTTCGTCAATCGTCCTGGGCTGGGCGCGGTGGATGGCTCATAAAGCAGCAACGATTTTTTTTTTCGGGTCGTAGATCGCGTCGTGTGGTTGCGCGAGGTTGGGTTGGTGGCTTTTTGGACAGGATAGCGAAAGCGCTGCTGGACACTCGCCCTCGCTCTTCTATCTCTCTCTCTCTCTCTCTCTCTCTCTCTCTCTCTCTCTCTCTCTCTGTGTGTGTGTGTGTGCCAGGTCCAGTACGACTCCAGGAGATGGGGGCTGGTTTGACAGGCTCTGGCTCTGGCTGTGGCTCGAGCCTGGGCAGGGGAGGTACCTTCTGCCAGCTCGCCAGTGCATCTCTCTGTACCCTGCTTGCCTCTTTTTAGGGGCAAGGGGGTCAATGAATGGAGCTCCCTCAGTGTCTTCCCGTGGCTGTTGCCGCTGGGGATTGGCCCAATCAGGGGCTGCCGCCAGCGATGAGGCTGCCAGGCATCAAGTGGGTGGTCTTCCTTCCATTCCCTGTCAGACGTGCGTGCCCGTGCCCCCTATCCAGGATCTGTCAGGTGGCCCATGCGCTGCCCTTCACTTTGGCGCCCGTTGGGTTACTGACCACCTTGCCGAGACATACAGTACGAATGCGCGCTTCTCATCCATCCCATGTGGCTGGGTTGAGAAGAAACCAAAATAAAAAGGAACTTCCCTGACACGGAGGATGCTTCCTTGATCCGGTACTTTCATACTCTTTCTGTCTACAGTTACACATATGAACAGACTGGAAACCAAACACGAATCTTCAGGTTCCAGCGACCACCTTCATTGAGACTGTCCGAGGGACAATAGCAAGACTTGCCATTGTCTCAAGTCATTCAGGCATTGGCCCCATGCAGACATGCGTGAGACAAAGCGCGAACTGTTGTGCAAGAAAGACGAAGGGGAGATCGAAGCAGTGGATTTTGGACAGACATGAGCTAGTCACATAAGTGTCGCGAGCAACCATGCGACAGACCTGGTCTCTGTATCACCATGTTGCAACAGCGCATCACCGCAGTCATAATCTGGCGCCGAGTGAACTATTGTCTTTGCAGCCTCAATGTCTCCAACAACGCGTCTGGCTGCCAGCCAACTTTGCAGAGCCAACTTTGCAGAGCGCGACACTTGACCGGGGAGACGAGCCAACACCACTAGAAAAAGCCTGGGGTAGACAAAAAAAAAAGACTGTCGGTCGTGTCTGCCTTCTTTCCGAGATATTGTTACCCCAGTCTTCTACCTAAGCTCTCATACCATGTTGGGTTCCATGCTAACCAGAGCCAGCATTGATGCGTCTCGTCACCCGTCTCACGTCAATCAGTGCAACGCGCCACATACCGAGGCTGTTCTCTAAGCAACAAAAGTAAAATCTGGTGGCATTCAATCGCGATGAGAGCAAAAAGAAATGGTCAGTATGAGGGTCGAACTCATGACCTTGGCATTATTAGTACCACGCTCTAACCAACTGAGCTAACCGACCATTCGAATTGATCGATGGCTGCTGATCGAGCGTGACGGCTGGCATAATATTCGCGCATTCTGCGCGGTTGAGGCTAGTTGCCGCGAGGTCGGAGGTTTCGCGGCCGCAGACAGGTACGGAGCCTCTAGTGCCGGCACACGGAATGTGGGCGGCGCTGCTACTGCCGCGGGGAGATAACAGACGAGTCAGTGGGATCGGCAGAGGCGTCAAACTGTCACTTGCTTCATGGCTGCCACCAAGGCAAGTGGCTTGCATTCATCACCAACATGATCCGTTTCGGGAGACGGAGACGAAATGAGTGAGGTATAAAGGGCGACAGTGGGGGTATCTCATGCTATCGTCAACGTACAGAAACCAGTCAAGAAATCCTTTGCCGGCAGTACACTATATTTCCGAGTCCGAGCGGCAGCCACCCAAACCACGCCGAAGACGGCGGCCTTTCGACGTCCGGGCCGGAATTTTTAACCAAGCCAAACTCCCTTTCCTAAACGCCATCCACGCAAGCCTGGCGTGCGTAAGCCGCAATGAAAAAAAAGAACACCATTCGCGTCTCGTTTGTGGGGTGCGCATCGACGCGAATCACACAACGAAACCCACGCGGACTTTAATCCATCCTGACCCACGCTTTCTGTTCAGGTACCCAACGATGTCTATCCCCGTTAGTCTATCCATGCCGCTCTGATCAGGAGAAAAAGGCTGAACTTACCCTGCCCACTCCGTTGCCACGATGCTCCTGTCGCCGTACTCCTCAATCAGGATGCGTTCGAAACTGTACGGAACAATCGCAGGCAACCCCTCGAATTCGGTCTGCCGCATAGGGAACAGGTCTGTCGTATGGTACCTGTGCGAATTCCGGCACGACCAGACGCCGGGGTTTTCAGGCAGTTCGCGTTCCGCAACCCCGGTGATGTCGACGAAAGCACCGTTGGCCATGTCGATCCAACGAGCATCGATGATGTTCAGGCCATCGCCACGATCGCGCTCGATGTGGTGGGGATTGATGTCGAGAAGGTAACGACTTGTATGCTGGCTGTTGTCCGTCCCGGTCCAGTTGTAGAAGTGCTCTGTACGGTTGAGGTTCTCGCCGACCCAGTCGAGAGTAGCCGCAGACATTTGAACATCCAAGTCGTAGTCCCAGGGCATGACCTGGCCATTCCACCACCAACCGAGGAGAGTCCCATGGGCCAACCAGGTCTCGACTTTGTTTTCAGAGCAGACGGTAAGGTAGGCGCGAATAAGGTTCCGGAGGACAATGCGATGCTCGTCGTAGCCGAGTGCCTGTTTGAAAAAGCGGGCATCGTAATGGCCTAATTCGAGAGAGCCAGAGGGTTCGTGGAAGTATTTGCCATCGCGGCGCTCGAGGCCTCTCTTTCCCGTCTTGGAATCTTGGTCGGGATATTGAAGTCGATAAGCTGTAGCAGTTGCCCCGAGAAGTACCAGAGTCTGTAACAAGGCGAAGAAGCGCATGTTGAATGGATTTGAGGATTGTCTGAATAGGCCGTCTCCGTCGTCAGCTAGTACAGCCGGGAGGTACCCCAGGTCAGGGTCGTGGTCGCTGGCAGCCGCGAAAGAGCCCGAGATACTCTTGGTACCAGTGATGTGATTCTTGTTGATCTTACGAAGGACGGCTCGATTTCGAAAGAAATGCGCTTTGAGAATATCATACAAAGGAAGTGATCGTCAGAACCTGTGAGAGGCGTGGAAATATTGATAAGGTCGAAAGATGGTGCACTGTTGACAACCAAAAGGACAAGAGGGCAGTAGGTCTACTTGAATGAAGTCATGGGTACAACTATGCAATGACAACATGAGCCCGATGTCCGAGGCCAAGAAACGCGCGTCTCGGATGGAAGTGGGTGCCGCCAAGTGAGTCAAGAAGAAAGGGAAGACCGGGGAAGCCTGGGTCTTGCGTCTCGTGGGTTTGGGCATGAGCCTGGGGAATAGCGCGAGCACGGCACTGTAATACCGGTTCGACATGGGGTACAGTGGCATCTTTGGCCCCTCGTCCTTGCTGATGTGCTGACCATTCCCTCAACACTCAAGTGGCCAGTTGTGTGCTCCATGGGGAGAGCACAGGAGGCTGTAAGATTGCGGCGGGCGCCGAATGACCGCCAAGAAGACAGCGTGAGGGCACATTGGATGAACATCATGTTGTGGGTGTCAGACGGCAAGCCGGCTGCTTGGCCAGTGGCGGCGGAGCTGGGCAGAGCAAAAGCTATGCCATGTCGGATGCCACGTACTTGGCAGCAAGTAAGGTACGAGACAGATTCTGAAGCGGAGTTTGGGCCTATAGAGGGGCAAGAGGGGGTAGTCCGGGACCGATAAGGTACATCGGGGGTGTCCACCGCCAGCCAGAGGAAAGGGCATGATTTTGGTCGCCCTACGTCAAGGCTCTTGGGTGGTCGTGTGTGCCTGCCCTCAATGCGGTTGAGATGACAGGGGATGCAGGAGCGTTGGGATTTCCTATGTACACGCGGAAAGCGGGACGTGGGGCTGTTCCGAATTGCGTAGGTAGTGGTCGTGTGTTGCTTCCCCACCCACATGCCGAGACACTCAACCCCGGGCCCTCGGCGCCGCTAGGGCCCTTGTTCCTGGCAATCCAACGTCAAGGCGCGCCTCTCTCGAAGCATCGCGTCTCTGTTTCGCCGCACCACACGATATTTCCCTTCAAGTTGAGAATCATCACTCCGATGAACTACTTTTTCGAATGAAAGCTATTTTCAGTTCATCGAACAGTCTCCATCGTATTGGTGCCTTGGCAAACAGTGTTCCAATTTTGGAATTACCCTTCTTTACCAATCATGATAACCCCCAAGACCTCCGGGTGGAGGCGGTGTCAACTGCGCCAAAAATCCTCTCTGGGGCCAAGAGTTCTCCTGAAGCCTGCCACAGCATTCACCTTCCCGCGTCCCCGCCACGACAAGCCACCCCGCTGGCTGCAGACAGAATGACGCCAGCATCTCTGACGGCTCGTGACCTCTGTGCTCTTCGCGTTGGACGCCAGTGCGCGCGCGCGACATGGAACTCGGCGTGTCCTCCAACCCCTGTCGATAGAGGGCAGCAAGTCATTCTCAAGCCGAATCCGAGGCGCGTCTTACTAATATCCCAATCAGATACGCCGAATTTACTGCCGGTCTTCAGAAGGTCTTGTGATGACGGACCGATTGAAGCCATGTGCGTATTGAAGCTTTGCCCGACAGCCGCCGTTGCATCCATCTGTTCAGATGATTCCATTTGCTGCTGGATAATCTGCGATTGGTGACCGCCCCGGTCGAATCCTTGAGACAAACTTGGAAGACGACGTTGCATTCGAGTACACGGCACTGGTGATTAAGAACCAAATACGGTTCACAGGGAGTAACAGCGCCTGTTCAGTAATCTTGCCGGGTGGCGGTTTATCCTGGTGACCATTTGTCAAATGCCGCTTCTGCCGGCAACCCCGGACGAACCCTTCCACCCCTGCTGAATACAAAAAGCCACTCCCTTTCAGTATTGTATCGCACAACTCCCGATTCCGCACTTGCTGGTAACACAATCCAGGCGGCAACGCGGAATCGAGTTGTCAGTCGGCCCACGCAATGCCCCTCCTTTTCATGGCATTTTAAGCCGTTCAAATTGGTTGCACTGAAGAAAACCAGCTTCTTTGCATCACGAGATATCATCATACTGGAGACCGGAAGCGAGGTCTCCGGTAGGACATTTACGGAAACGTTCCACTCCACTTCCAGCAACAACGTCCTCTTTACCCCTGAGGCCAGGCACGAAAAGATGGTAATCTGTCCGCAAAATAGTGCCGCTGACGAAGAGGTTGATAAATGATTTATAGCAATAAGTTCGGCCGCGCCAGAAATTCGCTGCGAGGTCGGAGTCTGTTGCCGCGAGAACCGGACAGTAGTGTCTACTGGGCTAGCTGCATCTAAGACATTCCGCGCCGAGGCAATTCTCGACACAGCGTTGATATTGTAGATGAAATCGGGCCACTGACCGTGGCAGTCGTCCTCATGCCCTCGTGCTTGATCAAGTCTACAAAAAGCCCCTCAAGCCGATTCTCAACTTATGTCCGGAGGTTCGCTGGCAATCTAGAGGAGCAGAAGTCTCGGCCTGTTCAAGATGCTAAACTTATACTCGGGTGGTGATGTGGTCGCAAACGGTTTTGAAATACGGATGAGGAAGTGTGGCATCCCCTGGCATACTAACTTAGGTTTGGTTTGTTGGCCCTCGAAGCTTTGTAATACAAGCAGGGAGTACCACCAGTAATTTGGCTAGTCTCTGAAGGAGCAAAAACAGAGATTTCTAACGCTTTGCTTGAATAGCCAATACGTTAGATTGAAGACTGAGGGCTCGCCCAAATAATGTGCATGATGCTCCGTCCACCCAGTCGTGAGCGGTCAACGACAATGGATGCATAGCTTCGGACAAGAAGAGTGGCAAACTGGGTGATAAGTGAACTCGAAGTAAGACTGTCGATTGGGTCCAGGATGTCAAGCTTGTGGATCTTCGGGACGGAATGTTCGTATTCGAGCTTACATCTACACGCTTATTACTGGGAGGCAAAGACTATACAGCATCGTGAAGGGTCAAGTTGTTTCCCACCTCAAGTATGTTGGAATGATACGAAGAGTCGACCCGAAATAGCATCTCCCGACGTGATCATGACATTTCTGTAGAAAGTGCTTTGATAGGAGGCAGCCTTATTCGAAGAAAACGGGCGATGATCAATCTTGTTGGTCTGATCGAACAATGCTTAGTCGCTGTATTCAGCTGAAACGTAGCCCTATAGCATCCGCGTTGACTAGGGTTGCATCTGCCGATCTATAGTTGTGATACCGCGACACTGCCGCTGTCATCCTATGTGACGTTGTATACCGAGTATCTAGAAACACAAAACGTGACATAACTTTGGGCTGACTTTTCTTACATGACGCATTTTAACAAGTCACAGTTGACTTTTCCTCGAAACCCCGCACACCCACAGCACATCAGATTCTCTCCCTGAAATCGGCAATGAATGCGGATGCACACATTCCATCAATTTAGCAGAAAGGGGCAGAAACACAAGGAGTAGACTTTCGCAGGGTATCCAACCGGGGCAAACACCGCCTATCATCGGATGAAAGCTTTGAACAGCCATAGATCTTGACCGCAGAAAATCGTGTTACACGAAACCTGCACGAGCCAGACACGGGTTGTACTTGCATGCGCCCGCGCGAACTGTCTTACATCAAGGGCACTTGTTTGCTCCGCGACGTGGAGACACCCCGGAGACGGCCTTGCATGTTCGCAGCCCATGTGTGCCATCTACAAAGCACGGATCACTTCCATGTCTTTAGGGGGCATATCTCGTACAAATCCCAATGGTTGATGTGCCGCAACGACTCATTTTGGTACCATGCAAGTGCTTAGGGAAGTTCTCACGAAAAGAAAACGCCCGTGAAAAGCTTCCTCACCGTCAGAGGGTAATGATACAGCCAGAAGGCAGCGACGTTATCCTCCATCATCATGCTCTCTCCCGAATTTGCCTGAAAACCAGCCTCTAAATGTAAAAGAAGCGATCCAATCCACAAACGCCACCGCAATGCCATATCAAGAAATGTCGTCATACCACAATCACATCTGTACTGTCCGTTCGGCACAAGCCTCCACATGCCGTCTTGACGGCCCAGTTCAGAGCCGCACGATTACATCGAGGCAGTCTATCCTCCACTCTCTCTTGCCCAGCAAACTGCGCAGCCACTCGATGCCGAGACCAGTCCACTCCTGCTTGCGACGCGAGAACTCGTCCGCTGCTGCACCGGCCAGGGCGCTCGCCGTTGTGTTGAGGACCTCGACCGTGGCGTTGAGCGCGTAGGTGTCGTTGCCGCTAAAGTCGGGCAATGTGGATGGCGGCGCTCGGGGCTGGAACCAGTTGCCGCTGAAGTCGAAGAAACAGCGGTCAGACCAGTTACAGGAGGTGAAGAAGAGGATGAGCAGCAGGAAGCTGCAGTAGACGCATGGCCTGTTGAGGAAGTATGTGCAGACGAAGAAGAGGAGGATGAAGGCCGGCGAGGCGTTGGTCGGGATGAAGAGGAGGGGGAGCCAGCTGAGGGAATCGAGTGTCAGTCGCGAGTCGTAAGCGTGAGTGTATGTATGTGTGCGTGTGTGAGTCGGGCAGGGATGGCGAGAGGATGACGGGTGCGATTCAGGGGACAAACAGCGGCAGACAGGACTGACGAACCGCATCGTAAGGAGGGGGAGGGGGGAGGAGAGTTGTCGCTCACCTGCGCAGACAGAACATGGCGATCACAGGACGATGCCACTTTTCTCTCGAACCAGCCAAGCGGCGAGAGTTGGTGATGGTGGAGGAGGGTGAATTCGTTGGTTCCCGATGAAGCGGCTTTGTACTGCCAGAATGATGCGAGTGTCCGTGGCGAGGTGGCTGCGGGTTCGGAAGCAAAGGTGGGTTGACTTATTATTCTGAGGAGGCAGCAACGTCAAGAGGCAGGCATCGCTGACGGAGACTTGACAGGATCGGCAGCCGCGATCTGGAGGGGCCCGTGCACGAGCAAGGTGACCATTGCTAACAACCTAACTGATTGATTTCCTTGCTACCTGTACTGATCGATCACCTTTTGCTACCTACCTCGACTAAGGTAGTGACTGCACCTTGCCTTGCCTTTATTTACCGAATCATATACATCTCACGGCACAGAGGCGCAGGAATTCACCACTGCCGTCTGCAGTAGTCGTTTGTCCCTATTTAAGCTGGCAGCCGTGGTTTCGACATATCTTCTCATCGATCGACAACGACACGACGAGGCTACTACCAGATTCGGAAGCCAGGCAGTCGCATCGAGCTTACCTAAGGTACCTTATTAAGGTAAGGTAAAGTAAGGACAAGTAAATCGTCGGGTTCCCGACTTTCAGGTATGTGACTCTTCAGCAGCCCTTGGAAAC
Organism: Verticillium nonalfalfae; assembly: GCF_003724135.2. Classification (NCBI taxonomy): domain Eukaryota; kingdom Fungi; phylum Ascomycota; class Sordariomycetes; order Glomerellales; family Plectosphaerellaceae; genus Verticillium; species Verticillium nonalfalfae. The sequence goes on along the minus strand of NW_021167250.1, from coordinate 233,725 downwards.
CTTCAATCTCCCTCTTCTCAGCATCCCTTCCTCCATTCGAATTGCCAACTCACCAGCAGTCGCACAGGTGCCCAAGCACCTGATTATCCAATCAGGTTTGGGTGACTTCTGCTCCATCGGTCTTCCGCCGTGTCGGGCCTGGCCGTCCGACCTTCCGCCCTCTGGCGCCAGAGCTTCTGACTGGTCCAACGCCAGTTCCCTACCTTTCCTTCTCTCCTTTGACCCAATTCTTGCGTTTGCCCATTCTCACCGCCTTCCACCTCTGTCCTTCACCGCGTCACACCCTTGCTCTTTTCGCTGCAGGGTTGATGAGCTGGCGGCCACCGACTACTTACGGTTGGGCTGAGATTCGATCCCGCTCCTGCCAGCCTCCCCCGTTACCATCGGTTAGGTTAGGCTGATCTGCCCAAATTTCGTCGCTGGCTTCTGCCGACCGCGAAACAAAAACCACATCGTCACCACTTCACCACCTCGACGACGGAAGGGTGTTCTTGTTCAATTCTCGCCCGCCCCTTTCGTCCATTCTTCACATTGCCCATTCGCGTTTTATCACAATCTCAAGTCGCACCGACATGGTGTCGCCTTTGCCACCTCCAGCTCCGACTCCTCCCACCGGCGCCATGGTTCCTCCCACTGGTGACCGCACTTCCAACCTGCTGAACTTGCTCAAGTTCAGCGGTGCTGGCGGCCAGCCGTCGCAGGCTCAAGCCCAGACTTTCCAGCAGAGTCAGGACTCGTTCCAGCACTTTCAACAGCACCAGCCGCAGCCGCAGCCGCAGCCGCAGCAGCAGCAGCAGCAGCAGCAGCACCCTCTCCAGCACCACCAACAGCCGCATCATCAAGCTCAGCATCAGCATCAGCACCAGGCAGGTCCTGCTATGCAGGCCCCTGCTCCTTTCCGAACGCAGATCTTGGCCCCTGCCCCTTCGTCGCAGGACCCTAGTGGTCTCCTCCGTGCTCTCATGAGCGGAAGCCACGAGAACGAGGAGCCCAAGCAACACGATACTCCGCCGACCGCGACCTTTGGTGCTGCGTCGCCGCCCGACGAGACACGCACTTACCTGCTTAATCTCCTCAACCGCCCGAAGCCCAGCCAAAACGATCAGCCTCTCCTAAACGAGGGCTCTCGCCACGGCAGCTTCCAGCAGTCGAACGAGTCACCTGTCGATACCTCCAGGCATCTGCACCAGGTTCTGGACAACGCATCGCAGGGACAGAGTTCGTCGCACCTATCCCAGCACAACCAGTACGAGACCTCCGACAGGCATCACTACGAGCAGCCTGCCGCCGGCTACGGCTCGTACTCGTTCCAACCCAACCAGGATGGTAGCATTCCTGTGTCTAGGCTGTTCGGCAACAGCTACAACAACTACGAGGATCACCAGACCCCGTCGTCACAGCACCATACCCCCAAGTCCAGCAACGCGGCTGTGCCCCACGCCCACTCGGCTGGACAGTCTCCCGCTGGACCGCCCTTCCTGATCCTGAAGAAGGGAGACGGCTCGCCTACGCCTCCAGGTGCAGGCCGCAAGAACATCAGCCACGAGCGGAGCCCTCTCGCTAGCCCCCAGAGCCTCCGCAGCCAGGCTGTTCACAGCAATGTGTCCCCTGCGGGTAACGCCATTGGCAATCCGACGCCCGGCTCTGCGGCCTCGCTTGCCAGTCCGGGCCGTGCTGATAGGAACCCGGAGACTGTCTCGGAAGCTATGCATGATCTTGCCGAAACGGCGGATCAGGAAGCTCAGGAGGCACTTGCCCGCGCCGAGGATGAGCCTGACCAATCTGATTACCTGAAGGACCTTGACGACTTGGATAACGCGAGGACCGAGCAGGAATTTGAAGATATCGCACAGCATGCTGCTCTAGCCATTAAGAAGGAGCTGGATCGGGCCGAGAACAGCGGTGCCCTCGAAAAGATCATGTCACCCGAGGCCGCTCTCGAGGTTCGTGAGATCGTCGAGGACGCCGCTGCCGGACACGCCGACCACTCCAATGAGGCAGCCGACGGCGTCGCTGACAGCTGGGAAAGTGCCGACCAGGATGAGATCGTCGTCATCGAAGAAGAGCCTGCGCAGCCTGTCAAGGTCTACAACTTCCCTATGAAGCCGTGGATCAGCATTCAAGTCAACGACAATGGCGACATTGAGCGTCCTCAGCTGCGTGACGAGGCTATTATGGATATCGCTCGCCTCAAGAAGGAGTTTGATCAGATCGACCGTAACCTTTACACGGCCACTGAGCGGTACATGGTGTACGGCATGTCCAAGGCCGGCGGTCTGCGCGTCATCCGCCAGGAAGATGGTAGAGATGCTAAGATCTTCACCGACACCAAGGACCGCATCTTCAACGTCGCCATGTCCTGCACCGCCCCTGACCACGACGGCGCGCACCGGGAGACCATCATTGGTACTGGCATCAGCGGCACCGTCTTCTGGGTGCAGATTCGCAATGGCGAAAAGGACCACATTGAGGATGCGAACCCTGAGCAGTATGGCTTCGCTCTTCCCCCCATGTCGTTCCACGAGGGAGACACGCCGGGTGGAGTGCTCAAGACTCGCGCCCGCTCATCCACCATCCACCCCGAGTTCTTTGCTGTTGGCCGCGGAAAGTCTATTAACATTATCTGGCCTTCGTTCATTATGCAACAGAACCTCTTCAAGCCTGGACACGATCGTGTCGTCGACACGGAGCAACTGGCTAAACAGTGTTCGTTGAAAATCAACACTGGCAAGGCTGGCAAGGACTTTACCTTCAGCCAGGACGATACCGTCATCGTTTCGCTTGACAAATCTGGTCGCGTCAAGTTCTGGGATGTTCGAGATCTCACCGCTGCCAAGGAGGGCAGCGACCCTCGCGCCCCTATCCCTGCGCACACTTCTCTGGAGGTCAAAGAGCCCATGTTGACCCTGACGAGTACGCCGGAAGGCGAAAAGGCATGGCCGACCTCGGTTCTCTTGGTGGATAAGCTCCGCCCCTACCAGAAGCGTTGCGCGCTGCGTTACATGATTATCGGCATGAAGCAAAACCACACACTTCAGCTTTGGGACCTGGCCCTCGGTAAGCCCGTTCAGGAGTTCAACCTACCACACAGCAAGGAGTCAGACGCAGTGTGCAGCGTCATGTACCACGCGCCTACCGGCATGTTGATCATTGGTCATCCAACACGCAATTCGATCTACTTCGCCCATCTTTCGGCCCCTAAGTATAACCTCAAGAGCGTTTCGCAGGTCGACTACATCAAGCGCCTCATCGACCATGACACCACCATTCCCCAGCCTGACTCGACCGCGGTCATTAGCGGTGTCCGCGAGTACTCATTTGCCAACCGGGGAATCCTGCGCAGTCTCGACCTGCTGTCCACCCCTGCCATGAGCCAAGACTCTGACGAGCCGACCTTGTTCGAGCTTTACGCGATGCACTCCAAGGGTGTCGCGTGTCTCTTGATCAAGCAGGCAGAGCTCGGCTGGTCAAAAGACAACAAGGTCCTGGCACCGGTCTCAGCTGTGGATGCTGGTGTTGTGAGCATTTCCAAGCTCAAGCCACCTCATGCCCTCCCGGCCGAGCCCGCCCATCAGGAGCCTGCACCCGCGCCTGCGGCCCCTGCTCGTTCCAACACCAAAGAGTCTACTGCGCACACTGCGCCATCTTCCCAAGATGAGACCGCCACGCGCCCCGCGGCTTCCTCCAAGAAGCAGGAATCCAAGGATGAGGACACTCCTACGACCGCTCCCGTCAAGGACGACAAGCCTGAGAAGGCGGAGCGTAAGGGTCGTAAGAAGAAGGCGGCCGCAGTCGCTGCAGCTGCCGCTCTGGCCGCCGAATCGCAGTCGCAATCCAATGGTGGCAGCCAGTCACCTCGTGTCACCCCCAAAGACTCGAAGACCGCCACCGCTGCTGTTCCTGCGGTGCCTTCTAGCTATGTGTCGATGGAGTCCATCGAGACCGTCATGAATTCTCTGACAACGATGGAGTCCCGTCTGAACAGCAGCTTCGCCGGTACCATCAATGCCGCCATCAAGTCGCTTCACACCAAGCTGGAAGACGGACAGCGCGAGCGTGAGAAAGACTTTGACCAGCATCAAAGGACCTTGTTGACCATGATCTCTGATGTTCTCAATGAGAACACCCAGAAAGTCTTGGAATCCTTGATCCAGGGACAATTCGACCTCGCTATGCCTACCATTTCGGACGTTGCGCGCAAGGCGGTCTCGGAGCAGTTCAGCTCTGGTACAAACCGCCAGCTGTCGCAGACCATTCAGAAGGAGATCAACAAGAGCCTTCCCTCGGCAACACAGCATGCTCTGCAGAGCACCGACTTCATCAAGGGACTCTCGGACCGTGTTGGGTCCACAGTCGCTGCGAACGTCCAACGCGAAGTTGTCCACTCGCTGACCAGCCAGATGTCGACTGCTTTCACCACGATGGCTACCACAGCTTGCCAACAGGTGGCCGACGATTTACAGCGTCAGCACCACGCCGAGATGACAGCACTTCACGAACAGCGTGCTGCTGATAGCAAGAAGATCGACGAGCTGCACACTGCTTTCGCGCAGTTGACCAGCATGGTATCTGGCATGGCAGCCACACAGGAGCAGTTCCAAACCGAGTTCATTCGCTTCCAGCAGCAGACGACGAAGAACCCTGGGCCCTTGCAGCAGCCGATCCCTGCTCAGCAGCACCAGCTCCCACCGGCTATACAGGGCCAGGAGTATGGGCCGCGCCACGGCCAGGGACCTAGCCAGGTCCACAGCCAGGGCCTCACCCAGATGCAGCAGCAGGTTCAGCGAATGCAGGAGCACATGCAGCAGCAGCAGCAGCAGCAGCAGCAGCAACAGCAACAGCAGCAGCAGCAACAGCAGCAGCAAGGCAGCCAGCACTACGGTTCGATGCAGAGCCCCGAGGCATCGCAGCACCGTTCTGTGGGCTATCAGCAGTCCCAGGCGTCTTCGCACGGACATGGACAACACGGGGCTCCCTACCAGCAGAGTCATGCCAACTCGCAGGCCCTCACCCTCGCCAACCAAAGCCAGGGCGAAGAGGAGTTTGACCAGGAGCTGGCTGACTGCGTGGCTCGTATTGACGGTCTTATCAAAGCAGGCAGGACTGAAGATGCCCTGCTTCGCTGGCTGCAGTCGGGTCGTGAGCAGTTCATCTTCGACCGACTCATGAGCAAGTACAGCCCGCAGCTGGTTCTTGATGGCATGCCTGGTCTGCTCCTCCTCACAATCGCAACCACGATTTGCCAAAGCCTCGACTCTGTTACCCGTGAGCGTGTTGCCTGGCTCGAGGTGGTCGTTCATAAGATCAGCACCGATTTTGACAATATGGTATGTTTTTCTACGTCTACTAGCATGCTCGAGAACAGAATCTGACCATATACAGGAGGCCGATGCTCGCGCCATCACCCCCAAAATTTTCCACCTCATCATCACCAATACGGAGAACCTGTTTGTTCGGATTAGCAGCACTCGTGGCAACGATCCGATCCTGAAGAACCTCTCCCAGATGATGGGCGTTGCCAAGCGCACGCTTGAAACCCACAGCACTCGCCATTACGGCTGAGTTTTCCACACGGCAGGCGAGCTTGTTGTCTCGCAATTTGACGACATGACGATTTCTAGTACATAGAGAGGCATCCCTGCAGAAGGAGCTTAACCAAGCTCGACATAATCTGGAGCTGATAGGTATGCGAGTCGAGGGTCACCATACTGGCCCTTTTCTCGCACCCATTGGGAGCCAAGGTAATGGGCCACGGTACATACCGCACACGCGTGGGGAAAGGAAATTGGGTTACTTTTAGCCTGGGGGGATTGTGAATTCCCGGGTGTCATGGGCACGCGCTGGAGTAGCATGGATTGCGAGGGGTCAGTTGATTTTTTCGTTTGCGTGTCGATTTGTTGAGTACAGTGTATGGAGTACGGAAAACAGGGGTTGCCTTGGCTAGGTAGCTCAACTGCGATCATATTACTTGCGATTCTACTCTGGTGAATGACTCGCGATCATGGTGCCCAGCGAATCTCTAAGTATGTCGCAGTGTAGACGGAATCTAAGGGGACCAAATGCAACGCTTGCTATGCTGATAAATCCTCAAATCGAAAGAAAACAGACGCGATCAAGACGATGGTCCCGAATCTGGCCTTCCGCCGTCCGGCCTGTCCATATTCATCCTTTTCAACCTCTCTTCGGCAGCCTTGGCGAGTATCTCCCGCCGACTGAGCCCCTGACTCGGTGTGCTGCCGCCGCCGACAACAAACTCGCCGCCCTGCCAGCCGCCGTGGTCGTCGACGTCCTCGTCTTCGTCCCCGTCGCCGCCCCTCGCCGGCGCAGTGTAGCCGCCGCCGCCAATGGTGTGACCGCCGCTGCCGGCCTCGACCTCGTGCTCAATCTGGCGGCACAAGGCCCAGAAGTCCTTGTCATGGTCGCTGTGGACATTGTGCGCGAGCTCGTGGCACAGGGTGCGGCGGATGGTCTTGTAGTCGCGGTAGCCGTCATGGGCGTCGGTGCGCAGGCGCAGCTCGATGACCTCGCCCTTGTTGCGGTTGAGGCCGAGCAGGCGCGTCGTGCCCTCGTGGGTCGAGGACGTGTTGGCGAGGGGCTCCATCTCGGTGAGAAGCTGAACGGTGAAGGCGTGCTTGGCCATGCTGGCGCGGATGCCCGGGTCGGCCTTGAGGCGGTTCAGCAGCGCCAGGCTCTGTTCCGGGTGCGGCAGGAAGGGCAGCGGGCGGACGGTGAGGAAGGTGTAGGTCGATGATGACGAGGACAACGACGACAGGGTCGAGTTGGGGTTCGAGGTCGGTCGGGCGCTGGCAGAGGGGCGGGCGCGGCGCGCTGCGGCGCGGGAGGCGGCGCGCGCGGAGGCCAGTTCGGAGGCTGCGTGGAGGGAGGCGAGCTCTGCTGGCGGCGGGGCGAGGAGCTGGATCTTGGTGGACTGGAGGGGCGAGAGGGGGAGTGGGTTTGCGAACGGAGGCTTTTGGAGGCCGTGTTTGGGGATAAGGAGCTTCTGGGTGGCGTGGGGTATAGACATTTGGTCGGCGACGGCGTTGGATAGGTCGGCGAGGGTTGCTGAGGGGTCAAAGTCAAAGGTGTAAGGTATGTTGCGGTGCGTGATGGTGATGGTGATTTCTGATGTTGTGGCGTCGGAGTCGTAGGAAGGGTCCGGCATCCTCGGGGATGCCGCGTTGAAGTCGGCCATGACTTTTGGTTCTGCGTTATGTACCTAGGTAGGTAGACTGGGTATTCGGTGTTGTGTTGTTTGGTGATGCAATCCTGGGCAAGTGCGACGGTGGTCTTTTGTGATGTTGATGTTGAAGTTGAAGTTGAAGATCCACGCCAAAGGTGCCCCTCTTTCAAAGGCAGGCAAGGCAAGCAAGTCAATGGCGCAACCACATACTTAAATGATGGCGACAGAAATGCGCCGAAGGGCTGAGAACATCGTCCTACCGACCTTACATAGGTAGGCGAACATGGGCTCTCGTCTGTGCCAGGCAACTGCGCGGCTTAGAAATCGACGTCACGACCTCAGACCCTTGAACCCACCGTACGGACCCACATTGAAGCGGCCCCTCCGGGCTTCCGAACCAAAGCCCTCCTGGATTCGGAAGTCGGTGGTACTTAACGCCGATGTGATTACCTCAGCTCCAGATTCCAGGGAGGCCTGTGGCCTGTGGGTCTGTACGCGGGTGGGTGAGCGAGGGAGAGTTAGGGGGGAGGTCTCACCTGGAGCTCGTACCCGGCTAGCGGCCCGTCTCCCTAGGAAGCCCCAGTCCAGGCCTCACCAGTGACAGTAGGTAGGTCACCTCAGGCAAGGTACCTTACAGGACGCTGACCCAATCCAATCAGCTCCCTAATCGCGTTTCGTGTCCTTTCAAGTGTCCCTTCGATAACCCATCACGTCGAAGGCTTCAACACGCCGTACCAGTCATTTTCAACAACCTCAAATCGCCTGCGCCGTCCTTCCTCGACGTTTCTCGCTGCTCCTCAAAGCAGCCAGCGCCCCGAACACGTTGTCCATCACTACCTGAAGCCGCCCCAGGGGCAACCCCGACGTCATCATGTTGAACATTTTCAGGATCCTAGGTATGTGTGCCTTGTCCCTTGAGACGCTCTGCGCATCGGAGCGCGCGCCCAAGCTTCATCCCGCGCAGGCCACACTAGGGCGACGAAGCTGACGATGCAATCTCTGCAGCGGATCTCTCGCATCTGGCGAGCATTATCATCCTCCTCCACAAGATGGTCCAGCTGAACGTACGCAAGATCCCGTCTACCGTCTACGACGTCCCCTCATCAGCCCACCATGATGGCCATGCCAGCTAACTCTGTGCCTCCGTCCTTGACAGAGCTGTTCCGGCATCTCGTTCAAGTCTCAAGCCCTCTATCTTCTGGTCTACGTCACCAGGTATCTTGGTACGCTCGCCTCTGCCGCCCTAGCAACTTCTGTCGCTGCTGCTGTCGCTGCCTCAGCAAGCCTCTTTCCAGACATGCCAGCTAACATGTCTAGACCTCTTCACGACCAACACGGCCTACAATCTCCTCTTCAAGCTCATGTTCATCGGCTCTCAAGGTTACATCATCTACCTCATGACGACAGCCTACAAGCCGACCAACGACGCCAACCTCGATACGTTCCGCGTCCAGTACCTCCTCGGCGGCGCTGCCATCATGGCCCTCCTCTTCCCCTACTACTACAGCTTCTTCGAGATCCTCTGGGCCTTTTCTATCTGGCTCGAGGCCGTCGCTATTCTGCCCCAGCTCTTCATGCTGCAGCGCACCGGCGAGGCCGAGACCATCACCACCCACTACCTCTTCGCCCTCGGCAGCTACCGTGCCCTCTACATTCCCAACTGGATCTACCGCTACTTCACCGAGCCCCGGCACAAGGTCGATTGGATCGCCATCGTCGCCGGCATCATCCAGACCGTCCTCTACAGCGACTTTTTCTGGATCTACTACACAAAGGTCCTCAAGGGCAAGAAGTTCAAGCTGCCCGTGTAGGCTTTCGTTTCTTTGGACAAAAGAAAATGCCCACGTGCCGCCCTACCTACCCAATATGCGGAAGGAAGGCTGGGTTTTCTTGCGCGAGGCCTGGTCCGGTCTTGCGCCAAGATCCGTCAGGGCACATTCTTCACTAGAACCCGCTGCTGTCTCGACACTTGGTGACGAGCCTCGAACGGGGGGGTGGCAGCTTTTGATTTCTTAGGCCTTCCTTTTCCCTCAAAAAGGGGGAAGTGAGAAGGGGGAAAAGAGGGAGGTCGAACCAAGGAGAAAAAACAAAACACGTAGGGAGCCGTACGATCGAATCGAATCAACGAGAGAGGTCCGCCGCTCCTCCCTTCGTATAAATGCGAATTGTACGGTAGGCGTTGGGAAGGGCGGGGCGCGGCGGGAAAAGGGGACACCATGGTTTCATCAAGAACCGGGACGAAACGAGAAGAGAAGTGAGAGCGTAGATTTGTCTATTTTTCTTTTTGTTTTTCCTCGCCTCCCTTGGCCATGGTGGTGACAACGGGCTTGGAGGAGCCCCCCCCACGCGTTCTCTATCTCTTTCTCTCGCGCGCGCGGACAGGCAGAATCCAAGATGGATACATAGACGAAATGCAGTGTACGATTTCAACATTGACAGTGAGTGGCTGCCGTGGCTGTCTTGTCTCGCGGCGACACGGAGCTGTGGCCTTCTTCGCCGTGACGTGACTGCAGCGCGCCAGGCAGCCGCGGGCCTGGTGCTTGGCTCGTCGCCTTGCCAATGGGCCTCGGTGTCTACCAATATTTCTAGCCAACGTCCCTGCGTCGCGCGGGCCGCCTTGACTTGAGGTAATCGAGCAGTAATCGAGCACTGATTGCGCGTATTTCGACCTGCCCATCCACGATCAAATATCGACAGTCAGAAAACGTCACGACGGGAACTTGCGGATGGGAGGTGGCAAAGTCGAACAGTACACATCGGCATTCCAGCCGACGGCAGGCAAGATAGAAAGACGCGAATATCCTGGCTAAGCCAACCCATCAATTCCAACCCGTAGGCTCATACCCCGTATCGCGTATAGCTCATGTCTCGTCCATCCTCCGTCATCATCGTACTTCATGACCACGCTGTATATCCAAACTCCGAACACCCGATACCGAACACCGTCCGTCCCGAAACCCAAGCGCCGATGAAAACCAAAACCCCCCAGATGTGAAAACAAATTCTTTTCCTGTTCCCCCGCGTCTCCCCGCAAAGCAACACTGCTCTCAAACACCGTGCTCACAGCTCCCGCCACGCCCACTCCTGCGCAACTGTCGGCTGCTGCACGGCCCGCGCCTCCTCCCCAGACAGCCACGCCCGGCATGCCTCGTAATGTGAATATTCTTTCTCCTGGTTGCGCGACCAGAACATGCGGCTGTCCGCCACGTCGAGAACACTTCGGCCTGCAGCGTTGCGTGCGTGCACGCTGGCTCCGCGCTTGACCAGAGTCCGCACGGCGAGCTTGCGTCCGCATCGTACAGCGACGTGCAAAGCGGTCTCGCCCTGGCGATTGCGGGCCTCAAGCCGGGCGCCGTTGTCGATGAGCTTTTCGAGTATGACGACCGGTCCCTTGTGGTCACCGTCTTCGGGGAGGCGGGCAACAAAGGCCATGAGAGGAGTCGTGCCGTCGTGTGCATAGTGGTTGGGGTCAACGCCGCAGGCTAACAGGTTGTGTAAAATGTCGGCGCGGACGTTGAGTCGGCCGCGGGAGGCGTCGGAGAGTTTACGGTCTGTACAGGGCGTGTTGAGGCGGCGCTTACGAGGGTTTGGGTGGGCGCCAGGCGAATGGGAGCCTGGAGGCGGCGTGTTGTATTTCGCGAGTAATGTGTCCTCGCTGAGGATGGCAGCAGCCAGACAATGCAGGCCATTTCTTCCTTTGTGGTCCTCGAGGAGAGGCTTCGACTGAGAGTGACGCACGAGCTCCATCAGGCGAGCGTTCCGAAGGGCCTGGAAGGTGGCTTCCTCAGACAAGGATGGCGGCGGAGCAGACGCAGCGGCTGGTATGCCTGATGGATCTTGTAGAGGGGGCGTCTGGCTCCACGCAGTGAAGCGATCGCCGTTGGGAGCGTAGAGATGCCCATTGATGATCGGGGGTGCACCAGGGGCCGAGCCGAAGGCGTCGCGGCGGTGGTAGCTTTGGCTTTCGAAACCATGAAGGAAACGGTTGAGGAGAGTCTTATTGTCGACCTTATCCTCGAGCAAGTGAAAAATGCTGCGACCGGAAGCATCGCAGGCGTAAATGTCATGCCCGCCTCGGTCCAGCGTCTTCAAGAGATGTACGAGCTGGTTCGTGATTGTCGAGCTGCTGTACCAAGAGCTGCCCAGCAGGTGCAAAAAAGTCTCGCCGGCACTGTTCGTCGCCAACGGGTCGGGCGCTATGGCAATGGCGTCGGTGATGCGGCGAAGCGGGCCGTCTCGGGCTGCGAGAAGGTGAAGATACGTGTTGCCGAAAGGATCGCGTGCTTTGATGTTGGGCGTCGCAGCAAGGCCATGCAGGAAGACATGTTCAGCATCACCAGAGACTCCGTGTTCGTGGACCCAGTGCTCGGCGGTCAACTCGTCCCTGGCGTAACAGTAACATGATCTGAAGTCGTGCTGGTCGATGCCGGGCAGACAGCCAATTTGTTGTCGGAGCTGATGGTCGAGGCGGAGAAATGAACCCGGGCGCGGGCGGAAGTCGATCGGTAGTCGATCGCTACCTTCGTCTTCCTCCAACCAGGGACTACTAGACATGTCGGAATTGCCGGAGTGAGGTGGTGCGGCAGTGTCACCGCCTTCGGAAATAACGGTGATCTGAGGCATCATTGTGTATTGCTTGGCGACGCGAGTGACCAAGCGGAGTGCGGTGCGCCCCAGCTCCGGTAGAGCCTCCCGAAGAGAGCGAGATGACATCTCGGTTGAGGTGGAGAGAACGGTGGATCGTCGGAGAAGAGCGGCGGCGGACAGGCCAAAGTCTGGTGGCCCAGAGACGGCAGAGGGATCAGCTTGAAAAAGGTTCACCTCTGTTTTGGCTACAGCGGTCAGGGATGGCGTGTGGCTCGACGGCTCTGGCCAAATGCCGAGCCCTGTTGTTCGGTTGCTGACCACGACCATGTTTGACTCGGCTTCAATGGCTTGGTCAACGCTGTCGTGCGAAGAAACGTTGGAGGAGACTGAAGGCGCATGGGCGCGAGCCAAGGGGCTTCTGGGTCCATAGCGGCGAATAGGGGCATGAGCAAGGCCATTGACGCGAAGTTGAGCATCACTGATGTTTTTAGGGCGGAGCCAACGTGGTTGCTTGTCGAGGTTGGAGCTAAGCTTCTTGTTGGTCGAGTCCTTGCCGGGACTTTCATCAGTGTTGGAGACACGAAGCGCTTCGAGGGCTTTGCGGATCTGTGTCATGCTGAGGGTGGTATAAGTGTACAGGCGTGTAAGTTTACGCTCGCCAGACTTGTTCCACATGGAGGGGCGACCGATGCCAGCAGCATCGGCACCGACTCCAGCGCCGTCGTTTGGCGGCGATGCGAAGGAGCCAGGCTCCGAGTCGGACTCCATGTTGGGAAGGCGAGGTTCGCTGTTGGACGTGCGAGCCAATGCGATGGTGTAAGTGGGAGACCAGCGTGTCGCGAAGATGGGGGGCCTACTTCAGTAGAGTTCAACCCAGGGTGATCACAAATGGAGAGGACGGGATAGTGAGGCTGGAAGTCGTTCGGAAGAGTAGGGTGGCGGGTCACACGGGTTATAGGAGCCTTGAATCCCACGGAAAGGTGACGGAGGTCTACCTGTGTGTGTGCGCGCGCTTGTGTTTGAGCGTGTGTGCGTATGGATGGTTCGGCGCTTGCTGACGAGACGGGGGAGGCCACCGGGGTGTGACCTACGACTGGGTTGGTTCCTCTGTCAACCCGTTGTGAATGGATGCGTGATTCGGGTAGTCTTGACCAGTGATGGAAGATGTATGGTCGGGCTCGAAGGCCAAGGCCTGGATCCATTCCCAGAACTGGTGCGCGACCCGCGACCCACGAGGCAAGCAGCGCCATGAAGAGGGGGGTGGGCGGTGGTCCTTGGAGGGAGAGAGGGGCATGGGGGCCAAAAAAAGAGCTGGGAGGATTTCGAGATGTTCAGCTTTGGGGGGGCCGCAAGGTGGTACGAAAGGTTGAATAATGGCCGAAAACCATGGACGACCCTGGCCAAGTGGCTGACCTGTGACTGGGTGATTGAAAAGCGAGAGGGGCTGGCGAGGTCAATGGAACTGGAAGAAATGACCAAAGTATGGCCTGTTACGATGCTGTCAGGGCTGTCTCTCTGTCGTGTGGTAGGTCGTGGTGCGGACAGGGGTGATTGAGCCTTGTGCTGGCTTGCTGCGCCTTGCTGCTGGCAGCACGCATGCCGTCTTGTGCAGTGCAATGATGCGACAACTGAAATGGCGGGGAGATAATCCACAACGGAACTGGCCAGTTGACTATGGCGTCACAGAGAGATACAGAGACATGAGCACAGCCCGGAGGCCTGTGATCCGTGATCTGTAAGATGTGTCGAGAACCAATCCAACAGACCACTGCCTCTCTTCTTCCGTCTCTCTCATTTCCGAATCAAAGGAGTCATGGTGACGTTTCGTCCGATGGTGTTGCGTGATTGTAGGCAACTTGACGTGGCCCGCTGTTGTTCGAGTCACCTTTGTCCAGTTTGCTGGGACTGGTCATTTGCCTGCCGCTATTGAAGAGGAAGAAGAAGCTTTCTCACGACATCAGAAGCTCGGGTCTGTCAAGCCAGTCAGGACAGATGGGCCTTCATGTCTGTCTCCGGTTCGTTGCAATGTATTGCATCGCGTCTGCTGGCATCACTTTGGTATCCTTGACCAGGTCGAGTGAAGTGGACCAGACTCGATCGACAATCATTAGTCTGGCAACGAGACGGAGCGGAAGTGATGGATGAGTGGTAGTGCACAGCCACAGTGAAGCCTCTAGGGTAAGGCAACGAACAGCCCGAGCCGTTCGGCCCGCAACGACATGAAGTGGTTGGACTCTCGAAGAAGGCACTACGGGCTCGAGCATGGGTTGGTTGTAGGGCGGGGAGGGATCCTGCCTCCTCCTCTGCCTGCCCTGCCCTGTCCCTCCCATTCACCTGCCCTGCCCCTCCCATTCACCTGCCCTGTCACTGTCAGTTGCTGCCCCTGCCTACGGTAGGTACAAAGGTAGCCCGCTAGTTCCCGGATGGGCGGCATGAAACAAAGAAACGAACAACAAGGCATTGTATTCTCAGCCGCTGTACCTACATCTTACCTAGCTAGCTAGCTACCTAGGTACATGTACGTGTAAGAAGGCAATAAAGGGTACCTATGGTAGTTTCTCTACTTGCCTTTGGGCTCTGGTCCTGTTCGCTTTGGGATGCACCTGCTTCCATTGGCACGCCTGGATGGGATGGGATGGATGGCTCTGATGAAGGCAAACATGGCCGTTCCTGCCCAAGCTCACCCCCCTTCCTTTTGCTTCCCGAGACCAGGAAGGCAGGCAGGCAGCTACCTTAGAGAAGGTAAACTACCGACATACCTGATATCTTACCAACCTAGGCACAGTACCTTCATTGCAGCATGATGGACGAATAAACTTTTTGTCCACACCACAACCATCGGCAAGACTGTCGTTGACTTATCATTCAGCCGCCTTGCCTGCAGCGACACGTACACACACACACGCTCTCTTCATCGTACGACGGATTGCGAGGCATCAAACCGGGGGAGGAAAAAAGAAAAAAAAAGGAAAAAGGAATCCGGTTCGGCGACGGCCCTTGACGGCCCTACGATACTCCCGACCTGTCCTGCCATTCCCACTTCGGTATCTTGTCATCTCCAGCAAGCGACGCCATATTCCACTTTCATCCCAGCGAATCTGATTTTCGCGGGTCGTATGCTTGGCCATTTGAAGATCGACCGCCCACCAATCCGGAAGATCACCAACCCACTGTGTCATAGCGATTCGTTCCCCGGCAACAACTGTACAGCGTTCCAATCATCCATGGCCGCGCAGCACTGCCTTTCGCCATGCCTGACTTGTGACCTGCAAATCATCCAAACCAGCATCGCCACAAATTTGAATCCCACCACGCGCGCCGCACCTGACGAACGACCAAGCACGAATCAATCAAGCACGTCAACACGCTTTGCATTGCTCGACCATGCCGTTCGTGCCAGAAAGCAAAGCAAACCAGCCGAGATCGGCCCCACGTCACCGAAGTTGAATGGTTACCGAAATTCTTTACCGCGACATGAAAGCGGTCACGGGCTCGATGGCGCGTATTCTTCCAGATTGCGGCGCCGGTCAAGCCAGGTCATCGCGCGCCGAGACGATGCGCTGAGGCCAAATCTTTACCACCCAGTCAACCGCCCTGTTTAATCTTGACCACCCTTTGACACCTCCTCCAGGCCCATCCTTGACCCCACGCAACGAATACCTCCATCCTACTAGCCTAACCCATGTCATGAACTGATGTCGTACAGAAATTCTGGACCCGACCCCGGAGACGGCGTCTTTCCCACGAACCACGCCTCGAAACATCAAACACACCGACGCCTTCAACGACCGCCTTCTTTCGCGGAGAAAAAACCCTGCTTTCCCGGGCCCGTAGAGGCGCGTTGCGGGATGAGCTCCCCTTTCCTGCCAGGCCCTTGCTGGTGTCATGCATGACTTTCTTACTCTTCTCACCCACCCCCATGCGATTTTGTCATTCGCCAATACGCAATCAGGGGATCGTGAGTCGCCACCCACCACTTGCGCAGCAGTTTTGTAGTATCTGGTCTCATCATCCGCATGCCGTCCGCCCTTTTCTGGTTCTGGCTTGCCATGGATGGCGTAGTTCGCCGAATACATTTCGGTGACAGTCGGAAGCTGTCGTCAAGTGACGGACCACTGCTCACCCTATTGTCTACTTCCATGTCGGGGATGCGACTGAACAATGACGCTGGTAAATACGCTTCACAACGCAGAATCCAAGGTGTGCTTCGTTCCCTCTTCGTCTATATAATGGATGGACGCTTGCTCTCGCTCTTGCTTGACCAAACGGATATCGTCTACTTGAGAAAAGACCTCCCGGTGCCGTCTCACTGCAAGCACAACTTATCCACGATTTGAACGAGAAGAAGCCTATCCGCCTTCGACGCTTTCACATCATCCACACCAGCCGCCATGCCTCACTCCGTCCACAACCAGTATGTCTTGCTCCACTGCCATCTGAGGACCATGAAGCTGACCTCGCCGCTCAGGGGATCGCACTACTCGATTGCCACCGCAACCAATGGTGGGAGACGCGACGGTTCCAACAGCTACTCCATTGAGCAGTGGCGACAAGATCAGAACACTCGTGCTAGTTTCTACGTCACCGGCACATCGTTTAGCGGGTCGCACGAACGCGACGCCAGAGAGAACGTGTCGGCATTTGACCAGGCGTGGAGCCACAGCGCCCGCCGCCGTTAAATGCTCTCGATCGCTGGGCCTCGACTCAGGTCCGTTGTCAATGTAATGTTCGGGATACGATGCAGTTGGAATATGGGCGTTTTGATGGTTCGATACCCTGAAGGAGCGCAAGTTACAAGGGCGCCGGAGTTGTTATGGCTTTTCGGTTTATCATTTTCAGTCTTGTCATTGTCATTTGCTGGTTTGTTTGTCACTCTCGTCTCGGTGGTGTGTCCCTGTCTGGGCGGTCGTCGGAGGCCGGGGTCAATTGAAACATGCACTTAACCTACACAACGGGCCGCTGTGTGCCACCCACCTATGTGATTTACCTCTTGGTCCATTGGTATGTGGTTCAGTTATCAGTCTGCTGGTCATGGACAACGCTAATATAGATCTGGAGCCAGAGGACCAAGTTCGGATGGAACCCCGTTGTTCGCTGTTTAGATAAGGATCCCGGCAGCACACACCCGGTCCGCAGTGCGTTTGTGATCTGCAGTTCGGTTGGACCAACGAGACTGACTCGTGTGGTTTTGGAGTAGCTGTGCCATGTGCCCTGGGGTTCCATCAGAGGGATCCTCACTTCAAGACGGCGATAACAGTTAGCTGGGAACTACTTGTTCAGCAGGGTTTCCCCGCGTTCCGAAGCTGCGCGCCCTCCCCCGAGTGCGGCGTATCGTCTCGTCAATGACCCAAGGTGGACCAGCCGAACCAGCGCTAGATCAGAGGCTGGGAAAAAAGAAGAGGGGGGTTCGTCGCCCTCATACGTTGTCGATCGGGTGCTCAACCTGCTTCGAGAACAAATCTCCTGGCCCCTTGCCTATCTTCTCTCCCTCTCCCTCTCTCTGTTCCCCGCACCAGCTTCTGTTCCTGCTGCGACCGGCCCGGCGTTGTCGGTTGTGAGCGCGCAATCAGCTCCCCCTCTGCTCCATCACAATCCACAGAGGCACAGGCACAGACAAACGGGGGACACACACACACAAACACATATCCGGGCTGCCATGTTTTCACCCAAGCAGCCCCCGGCGCAATCGACGGAGGCTGCGCAGTCGGCGCATGCCATGCAGCAGCAGCAGCCGCAACGGCACCCACATTCACCGCTGCCACCGCCACAACAACAACCGCTCCCGGCCGCCCCGACACCGGCGCAAGATGACGAAGGGCTCCGGCCGAAAAAGACCAAGACAAGGCCGCGCAGGGTAGCGGATGGCAACCGGCAGCGGTCGGCGAGAGCGTGCGTTTCGCCTTTTCTCCTCTCTCCGTTTTTCTATCTCATCCCCACCCTCCTTTGGTGTGTCCATGCCGGTGGAGCCTCAAAGTCCCCCGGTTCCCCTCCGGAAGGGGCCTCGCAGGGATGGGGTGTTTGGGTTTCTGATAGAGTACCATCCGCGTGAAACTGCGAACCGCTGCTGACAGAGTCTCCGTCTCATAGATGCGATGGGTGTCGCCGCATGAAGGAAAAGTGTGAAGGCGGTGTGCCGTGTCGGCGGTGCACACACTTTCAGCGGCAGTGTGAGTTTTCGAAGCCGGCCTTTTCGGCGCGAAGGGGAAGCCCTGGACGGTGCGTACTTTTTTCCTGTCGTCTTACTTTTGACCCTATCTCTTGATGCTCGCCTCATGCTCTGTGCCTGAGCTTACCCTTCTCGACTGTCATACGTATTACCCTACCGCCCTTGATACTCATCATCTTCCACCGACCATGTCGGCCTGCAAAGACACCAAGCTGACAGACCCCCAGCGCGGCGGCGTCCCGCCACGCATCATCCCCAGAGCAGGGTGATGCAGAGCTGCGCCAGCGCGCCTCCAACATGGAGCGGCTGCTTGTCCACTTTGTCGGCAACATCAGCCTCGACGCGCAGACGCTGCAGGGGCTCGCCGACTCGCTCGACCAGGAACGCGGCGGACCAAGCCATGGCCCGGCGCCAGCACTGGGCACGACAGGGAAGACGCTTGAGAGGAGACGCCTCAGTTCGCGTGAGAGGTGTGAGGACGGTGGTGGTGGTGGTGGTGGTGGTCGCGGTGCACATGTCAGCAGGGAGGGGGACGTCGAGACGGATTCCAACGCTTCCGAGTCTATCAAGGTCGACGATGACATCACGGTTCAACCATTGGAGAACAATGTCACGCGTACGTGCCACCCCCCGTTTCGTGGTGCTGGGGACGAAAAGGAGATGAAGCATGCTAACAGGAGTAGACTACTCTGGCGAATTCTCACATTGGAATTTTTCCATGCGGATCAAGAATTGGATCGAGAAGTGCGGGCCCTATCGCACGGTATGTCGAGTGGCCTTTTCTCCCACCACCACCCTGTGCTTGGCCTCCCATCATGCGTCTCTCGTTGAATCTGACAGACTCGAATCAGGACGCCCCCGATGCTCCCAAGATCAAGGAGTTTTACCGAGCAGAAGAGCTCCAGTCGTCGTCCGACACAGCCGTCCTCCTCTCGGCGCTGCCGCCGCGCTACATTGTCGATTTCCTCGTGCGCGCGTTTTTCACCTACGCCGAGACGAACTACTTCTACGTCGACCGGACATGGCTCGCCAAACGCCTCGACGCCGTATACGAGAACCCCACGTCACTCACCCGCCGCGACGTGCCCACTGTCTGTATCATGTTCACCGTCTTCGCCATTGGCACCCAATACGCCTACCTCGATTCGCCCCACGACAAGACTGACGACCCGAGCCCCTTTTCGGAAGACTCGGTCGGCGTTAAGATGTATCAACAGGCCTGTCGCCTTGTACCTGATGTCATCACCATTGCGTCGCTTGAGAGTGTCCAGGCAATCTTGCTCATCGGTCTCTATACCCTGCCCCTAGACCCTTCAGGTCTTTCGTATACCTACTTCAATCTAGCAGTCAAGCTGGCAATCCAAAACGGCATGCACAGGAAACACCCGAACAACGGCCTCGACCAAGTCGTTCGCGAGACGCGGAACAGGGTTTGGTGGACGGCCTGCACCATTGAAAAGTAATGTGCCCAACCTCCATATGTACTTTTACGACCATGACCTCGGAATGCAGCATGGCTAACAGAGTACTTCTAGGCGCATCGGCACCTTCCATGGCCGGCCCATCTCCATCGCCATGAGCGATATCGATGCAGAACTTCCCGTCGACCGCCCTGAAATCTGGCCGGGCCCTGGTCCCCAAAACACCATTTACCTCCTCGCGACGCTGCACCTCAACCGTGAGCTCGCGAGGATAGCCCATGAGATGTAGGTGACTTATCCCTCAGCGGCAATGAACGAGACTGACGGGTCGCAGTTCCACCTTTAAAACCTATGACAAGCAAGCCATCTTCACAGCCCTCGCCCGCCTCGTCGACATTAAGGATGAACTGCAAACCTGGTGGCGCTCTCTACCCTCGGGGCCCTTCTGCAAAGACGCCGACCGCGACCCGACAGCCCCCGTGTCGCGCGCCGCCATCCACCTGCGCCTCGAGTACTGCCACGTGCGCATGTACGCCGGCCGCCTCTTCATCACGCCGCGCGGGCCTCTCGCCGTCAACGCAAGCCCCGGCTCCTCCACAGCGACAGACGCCCCCGGCACAGCAGGCTCCGGATCGGCAGCGCACCGCAACAGCGGGCCGTCGCGCAATGCGCAGCGCCGCGCCGCGCTCGTGGCCGACTGCGTCGACGCCGCACTCGACATAGTCGACACGTGCCGCCTGCTGCGCGGCACCATCGGCCTCGCGCGCGCCTCGTACACCGAGTTTAGTGCGCTGCGCGTCGGCCTGCTCGTGCTGCTGACACAATGCCTCGAGCACCGCGGCGCCAACCGCACCGAGCGGCTGCGCGCCGCGCTTGGCGACGGCATGGCCATGCTCAAGGACATGTCGACGTGGGGCGCGTCGGCGCGCTTCGACGCCAGCCTTATTGAGGCCTTTGAGCACGCCATCGCGCGGCTCGGTGCCGAGGAGGACGAAGCTGACGGGCGGTTTCCCGGCGGCGGCGGCGGCGGCGGCGGCTGGCGCGAGACGGACTATGAAATGTTCAAGAGGTGGGAGATGCTCTGGCAGACGGACGCCGCTGCGGCAGCGTCGGGGCGCATGGAGCCCGGTGCGGCGGCGGCTGGGCCATCGGGGTTCGATCCCGGCGCCGCGCCCATGGATGTGTCGCCGATGGGGGGCGATGGCACGGACTGGGGGGATGATGTCAAGGCCCCGGGGCCCATGATGATGCCTCCTGGGGCGGGGCCCATGTTCGGCATGGACGAGCACTTTGGGTCGGTGCCGATGCTGGAGGGGCTGTCGGCCGTGCTCGGGTACGGGTACGGTCTGGATTTGGAGAACATGGGACCGGCAGGGTCGAGGTCGAACGGCTGGGGTGTCTAATGATTGGGTTCTCATGTCTGGGTCATGCCGTGTGTTGCATGTTTGTGCTCGGTGGCGTTTCTGGGATGAGGTTATGAGGTCTATTTATGGTGCAGCTGAAGATGATCCTCGATATCTGGAGTGAAGCTTTATTGTACATCATATTTGATACCTCGGAGACACCGTGATAATGCCATGGTGACTGTCACGCTTTTGTACTACCACCAAGAATTCAATGTGCGACCATGTCCTTTTTTTGTTCTTCAGTCTCCAGCATAAACGGGCTGTACTACTGATTCGTCATTGTTCACACTCTACAAGCCAGATCATGTTGGTCTAACCTCTACGGACCCACGCTCTCCCAAAATCAAAGTAAACCCAAAAACGCTCTACCACATCTTCTCCCAAGTCCGCCTGCCAACGCTCATCTTGGCCAGCCTGGCCTTCTCGACCTCCTCGATACCGCCCTCCTCCCAGTGGCGGCACTCCTCGTCAATCTCGTCCTTGCCGCTGATGAGGTCGGCGTCCTTGGCCGCGATGAAGCCCATCTTGCCGCCGCGCTTCCACACGAGGAAGCGGCCGACGCCGAACATGACGGCCGCCCACAGCAGGGCAAAGTAGGACGTGATGAAGCCGCGGATGCTAAAGGGCGAGAAGACGTCGAAGCCGACAAAGACGAGCGCCGTGCAGCCGCAGATGAGCGACACGACGGGCGCGTAGGGCGTCAGGGGCGCGACGTAGGGGAGGTACTGGTCCGCGAGGCCCTGGGCCTTGCGGGCGCGGTAGAAGCCGAGGTACGTGATGAGCATGAAGGTGTACGTGGCGATGAGGGCCGTCGTCGTGAGGTCGACGAACCAGAAGAAGACCTCGACGGCCGAGTTGGACGACACGAGGAAGGTGATGCACGTGATGGCCGAGACGACGAGGACGCAGTAGATGGGCACGCCTGCTTTGGTGCACTTGAGGAGGATGGCGGGGGCTTGGCCGGCTGTGAGAGAGGAAAACTTTGTCAGTTTGTGGCGTTCCGGAGAGGAAACCGAGAGGGTCAGGAACGGAGGAAAACGTACAGCGAGCGAGACCGTAGAGGGTGCGGGAGGAAGAGTAGAGGTAGGCGTTACCGCAAGACCTGAACGCTGGTTAGCACCGCCGACTTGAGGCTGGTCATGTCTTGTGCCGGCTTCACTCACCATCCGGAAAGCATGATCAGGGCGTTGATCAGGTGTGGCAGGAAGCCGATGCCGAGGTTCTCGATACCAATGACCCAAGGACTGGCGGCAGCGCCGGGCTCGCCGTTCTTGATGGCACCGACCAGGCGAGGGTCGCGCGAGGAGCAGATGATACCAACAGCCAGGACACCGACGACGTAGAAACCAACGATGCGGTAAAAGATGAGCTGGGCGACACGGGGAATGGTGCGGCGCGGATTCTGGATCTCTCCGGCCGCGAGGGCGATCATGTCGGGGCCGGCAATGGTGAAACCGGCGTAGATGACGACGGACCACCAGCCGAGCAGACGGCCGGTACCGCCCTCGGCGTAGTACGAGTGCATGGCACCGGCGCCCCAGTTGCGGAAGCCGTAGGCGTCACCCTGGGGGTTGCCGCCAGACATGGTGATGAGCGTGATGAGGACGAGACCGAGCAGCAGCAGGACCTTGGTCGAGGCCATGATGAACTCGGACTCGCCAAACCAGCGCACAGCGACGACGTTGAGGAGGAAGCAGACGACCATGGCCATGGCGATCCAGGCGGCCGGATTCGTGTCGCGGTCCCAGTACTGCATGACGGTGGCGACGGCGCTGTACTCTACGCACACGAGCATGGTACTGGCGAAAAAGTACGTCCATCCCATGGCGAAGCCAACGGCTGGGTCAACGAAACGGGCGGCGAGAGTGAAGATGGACCCGCGGACAGGCAGGTAGGCGCACATTTCGGCGACGCAGAGGTAGAGAGGCCAGATGAAGAAGCAACCCCAGAAGGCGTAGCCCAGGATCAGCGAAAGGGGGCCGGCCTTGCTGAGGACGCTGCCAATGCCGACCCAAAGACCGACGCCGATGGAGCCACCGATGGCCATGAGGTGGACGTGCCGGGGCTTGAGGCCGCGATGTGTCTCGCCGTACTTGGCTGTCATGCCGTCGGAGCCGTCATGTTTGAGGTCGACGTCCGCCTGAGAGCCGTCAACACGGCTCTCCACGGCGTTGATGCCGTCTTCAGTCTTCATGATTCGCTCGTTGATGTGGGAGTCCGAGGGCTGAGCGATGACAATAGAGTGACAGGGTTTGGCGAGTATAAGTCTGGATGGGGTGGTCGACTCAGCTATGCCTCGGCGATGAGACGTGGATCAATGGTAGCTGGGAGAGGATAGGGGAGAGGCGAGAGAGCCCTCAGAAAACGTGGCGATCTCGAGTTATTAGTACTCCCTGCCATGATGCCAGTGGTGGGGACCGGAGATGGTAGTTGATACAAGCTTGGGGCCCTATCGTGAGAGACTTGGGGTTACAATACAGAGGCTCAAAACTGGGGTAGACTGCCACGCCAGACACAGAGTGGCTAGCGGATTGGCATCGGCAAGGGTCGAGAACCACACAAGCGCGAGCCTAAGTGCCGGTCCGGTGTGTATCGAGGCCGGGCCGGTGCAGTTTGGTGAGACATACGGACATAGGGGGGGGACTGGGATCTCGCCCTGTCTTGAGTCGCGGCACGGCCGCTGGGCCCTTCTTTTGGTATGGTGGTTTCGTCAGACGAGAGATAAGACTGACCCAATGTGTCTGTGTGTCCGCGGTTCTCTGGGGTAACGTGCTTGCTATCTATCGTCCCCCTGGGTATGTGACTGCAGCCGATTAATCACGCTCATATCAGTGGCCTGCTGCTGGACTGCCGTGTAGATCATATGAGGTCACTCTGCCTGTCATCTGTGCCATCTCTTCCATGGTGTGCCAGCCTGTCAATCTTCCGAGAGGTCGATCACAACTCGATAACCTCGACGCCACCTCCAAGACGACGGGCCGCTGGAGCTGGCACTCAGTCTTCCAGAGCTCTTCCAAACGTGACCAGAAACACGACAAGGTTCCCCATCAATGGCGAGCGAAAGCTTGACAAACCTGCCGAACCCCGCGCGGGGAGATGGGCCTGGCGAGTCCCCTTCTGGCTTCTCGGGGGCTCCAGTTGACCAGCCAAGCGCATTGGATGGAGAGCTAGGGGGCCCTTGAATGGAGACTGTGACGAACTTGGTGGTAATATGAGGGAACCTCGCTTCAGCGACGACTCGTGTCCCCAGGCCAGCGTAGCGCATCAATGTAACTCAAGGGCAAGATCCATCGTTCGACGCTGATTGACCGACCGCCAGCGTGCGTATGGCCCGCACCCCTAGATGCCGGTCGATGACAGGTCTGGCATGCATATCTTCCTGGCAGCCAGGCCACCTCTTCGGAGACCCCGGTTCCAATCCCTCCCATCAATCGCCCTCCCTGTTCTAGCTCGGAGGGCTGACCAGGCGGCGGCCACTGTGCGTACCGAGTCATGTCCCGTATGGCCACGCGCCCGCCCGCCAGTATGTTCCTCAGCGACCAAAACCACGAAGGACAGGCCAAACCTGGGGTGCGCCCACTATGACTTATCTGTTCAGCCCCCGCCATCTCCCGACCGGCACGTTTTACCTACCAGCGGACGCAGAGCGCCGTCGGTCAAGCTGAGACCACCTCAGATAGCCAACTAGCCTGTTAGCTCCCACAGACCACAGACGGGCGGGCAACGGGCCATGGAGACGAGATTTGACCGGCTAGATAGGGTCCCGCTCACGCAGGGCCTTCTGAATTTCTACCCCCCGTCTGCCGTCCGTGGTCTGAACCGGTCCGGTGGGTGGAGGATCGGATCGCTCTCTGGGCTGCGTGCTGCGTGCTGCATGCGCACCCGCGACAAAAGTGGCATCGTCAGAACATGCCGTTTGTGCGTAGCCGGTATCGACAGATGACACGGTTCCTGGCCTGTCTCAGCGTCCCCGACCTTTTCCGCTTTCCGGGCTTGGTATCGTGACTCCGGAATTCTCCCCGCTCGTTTCTCTGCGCTGGAGTTGAATTCGCGTTGATCCTCGGTCCCTCCTCACCCCATGGTGCATTTCGGATGGATTCAATTTCGCAACCCAGGGTGTTACGCAGTGAAGCTTGTCGCTCGACCTGACTGGCATTGTCTAGTGTGCTGCTGTTGTCAGGGACCAAGCGTCGCGGGTATACTCGTACTCACAACCGCGCGCATGCTGCTTCGCGCCGCACTTGTGTTGACGGGTTGACTCTGAAGGTGTCCTGTATCGGCGGCTGTCCCATGCCCTACACATCATGCCGATACGTCAGAGATCTCAGCCTGTTGCAACACGACAGCAGAACTTGCTGCAAAATCCAGCCCAAATCATACGTCGCCTGAACCGGCAAAACCGCCGTGCGATGACCAAGAACGAATACAAATTGAAGGCAATCCTGGCTACCCCCCATCGAAGCACAGACTCGACGTCTATACATACACCCGCGCGTCAGCAGCAAGCCATGGCTGTCTGATTCCGCGTACACTGCAATTGAGACGCTGGCCGGGGTGGTCAAGATGAGGCAGTGCCTCGTCAAAGCTGACGAAGCGCCAGCGATCGACACTTCTCGCCTCTGTCTCGCGCGTTTCTCGCGGGGTTCCCAGGCACGAGATTGGGCGCGAACACGACGAGCAGATAACCGAGTACGGCGCTCCGCAGACCCCGAGGCACCAGAGGAGTGGACGTGCAAAGCCGGGTTTCGAATGTGGCAGAGCCCACGACTGATCTGCAGAGTTGGCGATAACAGTTCACCGTATCGCAGGTTCCGAACCGCGAGTCGCGAAGCTGCCTGTTCGTGGTTACAGGTTGTGGTAGACGGTGCTGTGCTCGAAATGAGTTCGCAACGGCGCAACGCAGCGTCCGAACCTCGCGTATTGTGATCCTGCCGATTTGTGGCTGCATATGGTGTGAGAGCTTGCCATGCTTGAATAGAGGAGGAAGAAGTATATAAGTCAATGCCAAGGTGTCTGTTTAGTCTCCCTCTGCTCAATGCAATAGCTTTTCAGACAATTTCCAATCATCACAACGATTTGCCTCACTGAGGAAACGTTATCAGACAACTACCAATACGGCTCGCACAGTCGAACAACATCGTTCATCCATAGCGACACACACAGTCACACAAGACGAAACATGACTACCATTCGCAGAGCACTCATCTCGGGGTTTGGAGATGCCTCCAATGTCAAGATCGTCACTGAGACGATCGACGCGCCCGGGAAGAACGAGGTGCAGGTCGATGTCATCTACTCGGGCTTCTCCGGCGCCGACATCAACATGCGTCTGGGTGTGTACCCGCAGCAGAAGACGGCGCCCCTGTACCCAGGGTACTGCTTCGTTGGCCGCGTCGCCGTCAACGGTCGAAAGTCGAACAGGTTCCGGCCAGGCGACCTCGTAGGCGCTGTGACAGTGTACGACTCGGAGGCCGACAAGATCAACGTCGAGGAAAAATATCTCGTCGCCGTGCCCCCTGGCGTTGACACGCGCTTGGCGCTCGCCGCTGTGCTCGACTGGAACACGGCGTACGGCCTCGTGCATCGGGCGACGACGATCGTGGGCCGGGGCAAGCGCATCTTCATCCACGGCCTCAGCGGCGCCGTGGGTTATGCCACCATGACGCTCTGCCTGCTCGAGGGGGCCGAAGTCTACGGGACGGCGTCGCTCCGCAACCACGAGGCGCTGCGCGGCCTGGGCGTCACGCCATTCGTGTACACGGACAAGGCGTGGATGGGCGAGATGCGGGCGCGCGGCGGTGCACACGTCGTGTACGACGCGCTCGGCTTCGAGAGCTATGACGAGTCATGGGAGATTCTCGTGCGCGACGAGCCCAGCCGCCTCGTCGGTTTCGGCGGCAACCTCAACGCCGTGCAGGCCGGCAGCGCCAAGCCGAGGTCGCAGCTGCCGGGGACGCTCAAGCTCCTGGCCAAGAACGGGTGTCTGTGGACGAAGCGCAGCGCGGGGTTCTACTACATCGACCGCACCCGCGACACGTACGTGCCGGATCTGCAGGCCGTCTTGCAGCTGCTGGCCGAGGGCAAGTTCGAGGTGCCAATCAAGAAGATCTGGGACCTCGACAACATCAGAGAGCCGCACGAGCAGTGGACCAAGGTGACTGGCATGGGCTCTTGCTTGATTCGTGTCGACCAGACTGCCTAGGGAGGGAAGGGTGTGGTCGGCAGGTAGGATGATCGTGATTCCAGCATCGTTTCTGTCAGTTTGGGAATGATCGAAAGATAGAGATGATGCAGTTGTATCTGCGTTCGTGCGGTTCTTTGCGCAAAGATGGATTAATAGAAGCAGTAATGATAAAGGAAAGATTTCCAGACAGACAATGGTATTGCATCTCTGGGTTTGGTGATCGTTGTGCTAATCATTAGTCAGCAGCAGGCAGGTACACTTGAGATCCCCTAAATCTCATTTCTCAGGGTGCGGCGCCGACCTGGAACTCATACGTCATCAGCCACTTCACAGCGACCCGCTCGTCCTCCAGGGCGCCTGAGCCCAGCAGCCAGCGCAGCCAACCGCTAGGAGGGCCCAGGCCCAGGCCCAGGCCCAGGCTCTGTTGAGGCCCAGGGACTGGTTCAGGCCCAGGGACTGGTTCAGGCCCAGGGACTGGTTCAGGCCCACGTGCCCGGGTTCCCCGCGCCACGTTCCAGTCGCCTGCAGACAGCGGCACAGCGGCACAGTGGCACAGCGTCCTGCCTTGGTAGTGATCATCCGAGGGAAGTTGTTGGCTGCCAAATGGTCCAGACACCACCCCAAACCACCAAGAAAAGACAACCGCGGCCACCATCGCTCGCGCTGGCACGATCCAGTGTCCAGTGTCCAGTGTCGCGATAGCCCCTCAGGTCCGCCATGACCATGGCGCTCGACGACGACACCTCCCTTCCCGTCGAGAACGCAGAGCGGGCACGCCAGCGGGAAATCGCAGCGTAAGTCTGAATCCCCGAGTTGCTGCTCGCACCGCTGCCATTTTTTTTTAATTTGTGCTAACGCTCCTCTCCTCTTCCAGGTATCTCTCGGCGGCTTCCTATCCGGCAGGCGTACCAACCGGTCCCCCAGAAACCCCGTTCATCAATGCAGACCCTGCTCTCAACGCCCTTGTCCAGTCGGGCACATCCCGGCTCGACTGTGACAGATCCTTCCTCTCCCTCATCGACCGCGAAAACCACTTTCTCGCCGCTGAAATGACGAGGTCGCACTCTATCATCAAGAATCAATCTGCCGAAAATGACCACATATTTCTCGGCGTCTCCAAACTGGAGACCCGCTGGGGCGTCTGCCCGACGGCCATGCTCGCCTTTATGGACGAGACGGGCGAGTGGGCGCAGACGGGCCCCAACATCATTGCCAACAGGACGCGGTTCATCGTGAACGACTTTCGAGTTGATCCCCATTTCGTCGAGAGACCTTATGTCTGTGGTTACCCATACATGGTGTCCTATCTCGAGGTGCCCCTCGTGTCGCCCCTGGGCTACCTGCTCGGCAGCTACTGCGTCGTCGACAACAAGCCTCGCCACTTCAACGACGAGCCCACCATTGCCATCATGAACGAAATCGCCTCGGGCATCATGTCGTATCTCGAGTTGAAAAAGACGGAACAGATGCGCCACCGCGCCGAGCAGCTCATCGGCAGCCTGAGTGCCTTTGTCGGCTGCAAACCTGACCCGACACCGCACCCCCCTAAGTTCTCGCCCCAGTCAAAACACCCTTCCTTCGACTCGGTGGAGACCGATCAGACGGACACGTTCTCCGCAATGAACTTGTCTTCGGCATCGCCGGCGTCCTCGTTCGCGACCCCCGACGCATCATTCCTGTCCTCGGTGCCCTCGTCGGGTATACCGTTGACGGCACCACCGGACGGCCCAGGCGAGACCCTGCTCGATCAAAAGGTCAACGATGCGAAGGACAGAAAAGCTGCAGGTCAACATCTGCCCTCCTCGGTCAGTGACGTGCTTGAATCACGCGACGTCGGCTTCAGCGGCTCCGCGAACTTGCGTTCCACGTTTTTCCGCGCTGCGTCCATGATGCGACAGGCTATGAACATGGACGGCTTCATGTTTCTGGATGCCGCCCCCAGCGTGTACGTAGACACCTCAGACCCTTTGGGTTGCGATCGCAACAGCAACAACCATGGGCCTCACAGTGAGGCGGAAGGGCCATATTGCGCTGTCGTGGCTCAGGCGACTGTCGATCAGCGAGAAGACAAATCGCTGCAGCCGCCTCCACCTGGTCTTCCAGAGGCGACCCTCCAGAGGCTCATCAGGAGACATCCACGCGGCCATGTCTTCTCGGCAGACGAGTTCGGACCCATTGACGAGCACTATGGACCTGGCAAGCCATGCCCATCCGGCCGCAGGGCGAGCGCAGACAGCATTGGCCTCACAGACGACGTGTCCAGGCTCTTTAGCGCTCTTCCTGCGGCAAAGTACATCATCTTCCTCCCGCTGTGGCACTTTCAGCGCGAGTGCTGGTACGCCGCCGCACTCGGCTGGGTTGCAGATCCGACGCGCGCCATCGAGGTTGCCGACATCAGTCTTGTGTCTGCCTTTGGCAATTCCGTCATGGCCGAGGTGTCACGCTGGGAGGCCCTGGCTGCGAGCCGCGCCAAGTCCAATTTTGTCTCATCCATCAGTCATGAACTGCGAAGTCCCTTACACGGCGTCTTGGCCAGCAGCGAACTGCTCCGTGAGGGCATCTCGGACCCTTCGCTCAAGCCGGCCCTGGACATGCTCGATTCCTGCGGCAACACGCTGCTGGACACCTTCAACCACCTGCTCAACCACGCCATCGCCATCAACGCCGGCAAGAATCCCCAAACCCCTGCGGCCGAGCTGCGAATCGCCGACCTCGGGGAAACTATCGAGGATGTTGTTGAGGCTGTCCACGTGAGCCACGGATATGAGAATGCCTTCAGTCCATCAGCTCACTCGAAGGACGACCATTCTGCCGATAGTCCCAAGGCGCAGGAGAGCTCTCAAGCGCGCCCACTGCTCGTCTCACTGAACATTCAAGAGAAGACCGCCTGGAAGATGCGCACCGATGTCGGGGCCTGGAAACGTATCATCATGAACGTCTTCGGAAACGCCATGAAATATACACCTGCTGGCCACATTGAGGTGAGCCTCCGGAAGACGCGAAAGCCAGACAGCCACGGCAGGCTGCGCGATTATATCACCTTTTCCGTCGAAGACACTGGCCTCGGCATCAGTTCCGATTACCTCAAGTATCAGCTCTTCACGCCTTTCTCACAGGAAAACACCCACGCCGCCGGCATGGGGTTAGGACTGAGCATCGTGCAGCAGCTGGCTAGAGGACTTGGGGGTGCCGTCAACGTCAAGAGCTCCGTAGGGGTGGGGACCCTGGTGGAAGTCCTTGTTCCTCTCCAGGAGGACGACGAATCCACTCCGGTATCTTTACTCGCAACACACGACGTCCAAGCCCTACACGGCAACAACAAATACCATCAGCTTGCTGGGCAGACAATCTGTCTCATCACACCAGAATCGTTTGCATCCGTGCTGCATTCGACTTCTGGGATCACCGCCGAGACGCAAAATCGATCGGCTGCTGTCGAACGAGCCCTTCGAAGTAGCGCCGGCGGCAACTTGGGAATGAATGTTATTCTTGCGACGGCTGATCACCCGGTCCCCGATGCAGACGTGTACTTTTTGGACGATGACACGACGGGCGCGCCCAGTAGCCTTTCTGCGTTCGTATCAGCGACAAATTCCAAGGCTACTCCTTTGACCCTTCTTTGCCCGGGAGCGGGGTCGACCTCGTGCCCGAAGACATATGTTGGGAAGAAGCAGAGCTGCGCCCATTTGCACCTCCCACTAGGCCCGAGAAAGCTGGCATCAGCGATTCAAGCGGCGCTCACAGTAGCTCCCAAAAGCCTCATATCGGAGTGCACTTCTGCGCCGTCATTACCAGAAGCCATCCCAAGCGCTTCTGAGCTGCACGCTCCTCCCCTTTCTGCTGAAGAGACCCAGCCCCTCCCGAAAGACATTGCTATCCTGCAGGCGGCCGACCAGCACGATGCGCCCCCCGCAAATGGCACCACACTCGATGCAGCAAGTCCAGTGACCAGTGGAACGAAGCAAAAGTCGCTACACCTACTTCTCGTCGACGACAACCCCATCAACATTAAGCTCCTCACAACAGTCATACGCAAAATGAACCACACCTTTGCGACGGCCAGCAACGGGCTCGAGGCTGTGGAGCTATACGAAAAGTCACTGGGCGAAGGACGGTTGTTTGACCTCGTCTTCATGGATATATCCATGCCCGTCATGAACGGCTTTGAGGCGACGAGGGAGATACGCCGCCTCGAGGGCAGGGCCGGTGCGATAAGGTGCAAAATTGTCGTACTCACGGGATTGAGCAGCGCGTCAGATCGCAAGGAAGCTGTTGCGAGCGGCTCGGATATGTTTTTGACGAAGCCGGTCAAGCTGGGCAAGGTGCGAGAGGTGCTGGATCAGGAGCTTGAGGGAGTCCGCCTGGCCCCGGAAGCTCTTGGCCCTGTTTTGACGGGACTGACACTGTAAGGCGATGAGTATGGAGATGGACGTTTGGGAGGTAATGGGACGTTTGACGACACATGATATACGAGCGGGGGATAATAACACATGGCTTGGTAGGCAAGGTTGGTTTCAGTGTCATGAAGGCGCGCGGTTACATCTGGGCATGGCGTTAGGGGATTTGATCTATGACCACACGGGAGAGGTAGCGAAGAGAAATCAATTATTTGCCGGCATATCAACCTAACAAGGGAGCGCTACAAAACAACCACATGCGGCCACATGTGGGTGGTTTACGTGACCTTGACGCTCGATTGCTTGATCTGGGTGCCTTGCGTACTTTGCAGAAGCTCCCTGGTTTTTCCAGGTGGCAGTGCGCGAAACGAGTGATGAGTCTTATTCAATAGCCTAAGACGTACTAGACTAGACCACATATCTGCTGCCCCAAAATCTTTCCTGCTGAAGAACAACCGGGGTTCCATCAAGTGCCTGTCGATTTCACAGCCCGTGGGACGCTGTCACCAGGGGTCGGCTGGACCTCGCTGACGGCAGGGGTCGGCTGGACCTCGCTGACGGCAGGGGTCAGCTGGTCCTCGCTGACCTTCATCTGTTGGCCACTTTCCTGGGTTCTGATGACAATTTGGCGAGTTTCCTGGTAGATTGTCACGACGATGCAGACCTCTTGTACGCTGGAGTAGTGGACAAGCTGGCCCTCTGAGAACTGATGAACTTAGGCGTCAGCACTGCCATCTTCTCTTCGCGCTTGCGTCCGCCCGGGGGTGGGTCACAGACGTACGTTGGAACCCATTTTGGCAGGCGTAGGGGCGTGGTGAGGAGATGGTTTCTGGGATGATCGCTTTGAAGCTTGATGGTCGGCCGATGTGGATGAAGAGACTGCTTTGAAAACCTTGTCCCGAGAATCTTGCTGGCTGTGCCTCTTATTTATATCCCGAATTCTTCCCCTAGGAGCTTTGTCGGAGAATGGGCATCATCAAATTGCAGCCAGCACGACCAGCACTGAGAGTATCATCCTGTCTTACGATTGAGAAAGAAAGAGCTCCAAAGTGCAAAACAGCAATTTTCACGTGTTGGAAACATATCAACGAATCACGGCACGGTCCCAGGCATGGCTGGTTGAGAGACGACAGTGACTTGGCAGAGAGAGCCCAGCCTGCTTCATGCAACCCACCCATCTCAAAGGCTGGTTGCACAATAAGACCTGCTAATTGGCCGATGTTGCCGTTCTCATTAGACGTGATATGCGCGTAAGTGACGTGTCAGACCATTGCAGATTTGCGACACCGTCAGTTGAGGTCGCACTGGCGCTATTTCGTTCTGGTTGCATAGACATGCTGGTCTGCGAAACCACATGTTTGGGACAACACATGGTATCCATGGCACTGAGTGGAAAAGAGACAGAATACGTCAGAGTCGTAGCAAAGGTTCTTTTACCATGCCTCTGACAATTTGCAAGCCCTCGAATCCCGGATAATGATACTGCATACTCACAATGCTGCGCCTCGTTGTCCGAGCGAGACACCCAAAATCCCTGCCACAGTTGTTCCTATGACCTTGTCTGACAAAAACAGCATTTGCTCCTGTCTGCCCAAATCGAGCCCTGAGCTACTTCAAAGTGCTACTTTATGACCAGGCTACGTGATGATGACTGAAGCATATGTTCTGATTTGTGACTGAATCAGCTTCATGGGTTCTGTCACTTTTTGGGCAAAGTTGAACACCTGCCATGGCTAATGGAGATCAGACACGTTGGAGGCTTAAATGCTTGTATGTGACACAAGACAACGATATAAAGGCTCATAGTGAGCTACTAGCTATCACTTAACATGCTGACAGCCGGGTCAGGGACCAATCAGAGAGTACTGCAACAGCATGAGCTCCGAAATCGTGAGAGATATCAAAACGAGGCTAGTGACGAAGCACCTCATTTTTTTACACTGGGAAGCCCACTTCGCTGTTCATGGTTGCCACCTTCATACATACATTACAACCGCATAG
Organism: Verticillium nonalfalfae; assembly: GCF_003724135.2. NCBI lineage: Eukaryota > Fungi > Ascomycota > Sordariomycetes > Glomerellales > Plectosphaerellaceae > Verticillium > Verticillium nonalfalfae. Next base: position 200,383 of record NW_021167250.1, on the reverse strand, counting down.
GTTTTGTTTGGCTATCGTCTTCAGTAAGGCTGTCAGGTCATTAGGGCAATACCTCTCCACACCATCACCGAGACTCAGCCTCCGAGGCAGCAAGGTTGCGGCGATCGCTCACTACCACGCCCAACTAATCGACATGATAAAAATTGCGCGTTGGGTCGAAATGACCGTAAAATAACGCATCTGTTTCCCTCGTGAACATTGAACCAGTGAGAATGACACCAATTACAAGATGACGGCACATGGGGAACTGACATCCGTCAGCAGTCCTGTCAGATTTGGTATGGAAACCCACCTCTCTATCGAACCGACGCCCCATGGATTGTGACTGGAACCTAGCTTCTGGCCTACCTTTGAAGGATCTCACTGACCAAAGTGATGGAGCGCTACGCGTGCCAACAGATTGAATTTTTGTAGGCCTTCAGGAACATATTCAGCCTTGTCCCGATGATCCAAACTCCTCGCGATACCCCCGAGACTTACTCAACGACCTCGAGCTCCTTCCCAACCCCAGTATCCTCACAGAATCGCATTTCAGCCTCGTCACCGCCCTGGTACCCCTCTTCCTCTTTCTTGATCCTCAGCTCAGTTTGGTCCATGTTTAGCTCCGCAAGCCTCTCCAACGCCATTCTAGCCCTCTCAATTTTCCGCTTCTGCTTCGCAAGCCTCGGAGCCGCCTTCGCAGCGTCCCTGTCAGCCTTGCACACCCTGGCGGCTCCCTGGACACTGTCCGACAGGGCCGCGTGGAACTCCCCTTCCGTCTTGGTGCGCACCAGTCGCTCGATGAGCTCGTTGTGCCCCACGCCCCCTGCCTTGCCCTTCTTGACGCGGAAGGTGAAAACCCCCTTGCTGACGCTGGCATTGATGAGGGGCGTGTCGAGGACCGAGACGGCGGCGTCGTGGGGTGCGCGGATGCGCACCTCGTCAGGCGGCAGGAGGTCTTCGATGGGTATGTCTTCGCCGTGGGGCGGGGAAGGGGGCCCCATGGCGTTCTTTGCAAGTTCATAGACGACTGTGCCAGCGTTGGGGTTCTCGAACTGATTCGTGAGCTTCAGAATCATTCCCAACTCACGATGACGTGGCGGCACGGGGAGACCTACCTTGGGTTCCTCTTCGGGGACTTTCTTCTTCAACGTGCCACGCTTGCGGGTCGTTTCCTTCTTCACCTTGGGCGCCTTGGGTTTCTTCGCCTTTTTGGCCACTTTGGCTGGCTTGGAATCGGCACGGAACTTGGTAGCCTTCGGGTAGATGATGCTGCTGGCAAGGACGTCCATGGTGTTGTTGAACGTTAGCTCAAAGTGACGAAGACAGCCGCAGGTAGTGGAGTGAGTAAATTCCTGATCTGCAGTCTTGCAGTGCGCTTGAATTAGAAGGACACGAGTAGGGTGGTGAATGATAATGAAGACGAAGCCTGGTACTTGTCTTAGTATTGTAGGTTTTCAGGGAAAGGGGAAAATCCTTGTTGGAGTTGAACACTAGAAGATTGTGAAAGTGCTGGCCAGATAAAGAGGAGCAGAGGTTTCGTGGAGGGAAGGAGCTGTTGCCTACTGATTCGTTGCTGTCGTTAATGTCCTGAAGCTGCGGTCGTCCTGAGTCCGCTGCAAGCCCGTGAATTCAAATGGCATCTCGCATCGCGCTACATACTTTTGAAAAGTCAAAATTACAAAGAATATCGTAGTGGCCTAAGCGATTATTAGAAGTTATCCTTGTTGGAAGCAATGTGCCACCTTGTACAGTAGTGCAGATATTTCGTTTGAACGTTGAGCTTCTCATTGTGTCGTACATCGTCTGCTGTCATCTAGTAATCTACCACCGCTTTTAATTTTTCACCAAATCCTTGTTCTCTAGAATCCCAAAACCAAACTACGTGGCCTTGACACCACGACCGCTTCCGGTCAGCGCCGCCAGCCTCTGAGCGGCGATCTCACACTTGGGCAATGCACGTTGTCCGGCCGTGGGCGGGGGAGGCAAGAATCCGATCGCGACAAGATAGGCCAGGTACATGCCAATGGCATCCGTGGTCACAGCACCGGCAGCGAGAGGGTCCTCCTCTGTGGCACCCGATGCCTTGAGCACGGTGGCCGCGTTGCTGTCGTCCAGCTCAGGCGCGACCGAGTCGGCAGGTAGATTGCCCGTTACGAGGTGGAATAGAGGCAACAGGGCGTGCTCTTCCTTGGTGTCATCGCCGACGTAGGCACGCAACTTGTCGCTCCACTCAGGATAGGGCACTTTGGGAATGTTGTAGCCGTACGCCTCAAGGGTGCCGACCCACTCGTTTTGTGTGAGCCGCGGGTGGCTCGTGATCTGGACGACACCGAGTGGCGTCGTAGGAGGGTGAAGAGCCGCGGCGACGACAATGCGGCTAACTTGCGTGACGGGAACCTGATTGACTGTGTTGTTGATATCAGGACGGGCGCCAACTTGGAGGCAGCCCTTCCATAGACGGACAAGGAAGTCGTCAGTGATGCTGATGCCAGACTTGGGATCACCCATGATGTAGCCAGGACGAATAATGGCACCAGTAAGACCGCGGCGGCCGGCATCACGAAGGACGTACTCGCTTGCCCACTTGGACTGGCCGTAACCAGTGCCTAGGCCCTTACGGCTGCCGTCGAGGTCATCCGTCTCGGAGACACCCTTGCCACCAGCAGCAACACTCTCCTTCGACAGGTTGACATAGTGGTCAGTGTCAATGGTCGAGGTGGAGCTGACGAAAGCCAGTTGCTTGGGCTTAGTGTCAGCGCACAGCGCGATGCAGTCCATGGTGCTGATCACGTTTGCCTTGCGCAGACTAGAGTATGGAAGCATCCAGTTGACTTGCGCGCCGTTGTGAATGATGACGTCGGCTTCGCTGGCCACCTTAGCCCAGTCAACGCGGGAGAGGCCAAGCTGGGGCTTAGAAATATCGCCAGTCACGGCCGAAAGACGCGACCTCCAATCTTCAGACCAGAGGCCATAAGCCTTGGTGGAGGACTCGATACGAGCCAGGCCAGCGGCGGCATCGGAAGACCGCACGTGAGCGATGACGCGAGCGCCCTTCTGCAGGAGCTCGTGAAGGATGTATGAGCCGAGGAAACCAGTAGCACCCGTCATGAACGCAGTGAAGTTCTTGGGGTCAATGGAGCCAGCGCTGGGAATCGACTGAGGGAGCTGCTGCACCAGTTCGGTGGCGTCTGCAGCGTATGCCTCGTCTTGAACATAGCTCGTGTTGGTCAAATCCTCAACGTCGAGACGCAGACCAGTGGGATCTTGAGCACGGTCAATCTCGGCAGCAAAGGCAGCCAGAGTCTGTGACTGGAAGATAGCGCTCATAGGCACATCGATATCCTTCCACTCCTTACGGACGTTGAAAAGCATTTGCTGGGCCAAAATGGAGTGGCCACCCTCCTCGAAAAAGTTGGACTCCGGCACGAACATGCGCGCAGTCCTGTTGGGGAGAACCTGAGCCCAGACCGCAGCGACCTTCTTCTGGGTGTCACTCAGAGAGGCCAACGCGGAAGTTCTCGAGCCTCTCCTGTTGAGGTGAGCGAGGTCTCCCGCCGTGGGGAAAGGCAGGGCGGGCTTGTCGATCTTGCCATTGGGATCTTGTGGATGGTCAGCAAAGTATGACGTGTTGACAGGAAATGTAGAGCTTACTCAAGGGCATGCGAACGAGCGGAATGAACATGGTGGGAACGGCATAAGATGCGACCTTAGTCTTGAGGAAAGCCTTGCAGTCCTCCGACAGCGACTTGAACCTCTTCAACATCGCAGCCATCGACTCATCGGCACCTTCACCCGCCGCGCCGTCGCCGGTGATGTGCTGGAACCAACGTTTGGCTTCAGGGACGATATAGCTGACCAGCGTCGGTTCCTCGCCCTCGTCTCTCCTGACGAGGGTGACATTTTCGCGCACAAACGGATGGTGTGAAAGATGAGCATCAATTTCACCGAGCTCGATGCGGAAGCCTCGAATCTTGACTTGGTTATCGACCCGACCAGTGCACTCAACAGTACCGTCTGGGCGGAAGCGGCCCAGATCACCAGTTCTGTAGATGCGATCACGGGGGCCCTTGTAAAGCTCCATCCAGGGCTTGGGGTCGGCAGCCGCGGTCTGTTTGTACTCGTCGACCCATTTCTGGTTGTCGATGAACCAGTTGTTCAGGAACTTAGTGGCATTGAGCTTATTCGACAGCTCGTCCGTGCCGAGATAGCCCTCTGCCATGCCAGCAGCACGGAGGAACAGCTCGCCTTGCTCGCCGACGTCACATACGCGGTTGGAGTTGTCGCGGTCAACAACGAGAAGCTGAACGTCGAGCATGCCCTGTCCGACGGGAATGACGTCGGGAAGTTCGTCCAGAGCGTTTTCCTGGCTGGCCTTGCTAGGGATCTCAAAGTAGGAAACAGCTCGCTAGGTACGTCAGTGGCCGGAAATGTGGCTGTCCAAAGAAACGATGGCATACCTGAGTCTCGGTCGTGCCGTACATGTTTGTGATGAAAGCGTTGGGCGCAAGCTCTTGTAGCCTTCGGCTGTCCTTCTTGGTCAAAAGATCGCCGACGAAGAAGGCATGGTGGAGAGTGGGGAATTGCGTCGTAGCACCACCGACAAGAATCTGACCCATGGCAGGCGTCAGATGGGTGACGGTAATCTGGTTGTCCTTCATCCACTCAGCCAGGAGTTCATGGGCGATGCTGTCGCGAGGGGGAACCATGATGCGGGCTCCTAGGAACAGGGGCGTAAAAATGTCACGTTGAATGGGGTCATGTGCAATGCCTGACAGCATGGTGAACCTGTCATCCTTGGACAGACCAAATCGTTGAGCCATCCAGGGAGTATAGTATGTGAGAGAGTAGTGGCGGCCTTGGACACCCTTGGGCTTTCCCTCTGAGCCGCTCGTGAAGCTGAGGGTGGGAATGGAGTCTGGTCCAATGAGGACATCGGGCAGAGTTGCCTTGAGTGACTCCGACGCCTTGAGACAATCTTGATCGTTGATAAGGCCTCCAGAAAGTGACCCATCATCCAGCAACTTGAGAGCCGGGACCTCAGCCTTGAGGTTGAGATGCTTCTCTACAAACTCGACGACCGTGTCGGCCAGCTTGCCGGCCTCTTCGGTGGCTCGCTGGATGTGAACGAGAAGACGCGGGTTGGCCACCTCTAGGAGAACCTTCTGGCGATCAGGAGGGTACTGCGGGTCCAGGACACTGACAGTTGCACCAGCTTTCAGGGCTCCCATGTATGCCACGACGAGCTCAACACTGAGACGGTCAGAGACAATGCATGAGGTCAGGGGGTTCGGATGAGGGGCACTCACCCACGGTGGGCATAGATCATAGCTACATCACCCCGCTCGCAGCCATTGGCGATGAAGTAATGCGCCAATTGGTTGGATGCCTCATTGATTTGCTTGTACGTGAAGACGCGTTCCGGATTCCTTGGTCCCTTGGTCTCAACGACACAGGGGCGGTCAGGGTGATCCTGAGCATTGGCGGCAAAGATCTGGTGGATGGCTATGGAGGGGTATTAGCGCGCTTCACGATCTCCGATCAACGGGGGTGTTCCTGTCAAGCTCACCTCCACGAAAGGCGCCCCAGTGCAGGTCAGCCGTCGGATCCGGCAGCACGTTGTTGGGAGTGCCTGACGCCATGATCACGATGTTCTGATTCTTGACGTTGATGGTGTTTTCCGGAGGTTGTTGAGCTGAATTGGATCCAGCGTGAATGGTTGACTCACAGCAGACGGCAGGGGCTCCCCACTGTCGGTGTACACAAAATTTTGACTGACGTGACGTTTTTGGGCGTTGGGCGCACAAGCATTTGTGCATTATGCTGTGGCACGCCGCCGATCCCGGGGGGATGGCGGGGGAAGGCCCGCACAATCGGACGCCGCCGAGGTTTTGCCATGGATTACATCATCGACAACGAGAGTCAGCCACATCTGACCCCTCCACAGCCACGCTTCGCTCCTCTACAATTTCAGGGGGCAAACGGTGTGGGGCAAAAGAACTGGCTGGGCCGGGCCGGGCAAGGGGATGGAAATTTGGCGCTCTCAGGCTTGGTTTAGAAAGTGATCGTGCAAAGGAGTGACCGCTTCACGGCCGTGGACACCGAGCCAGAAGTAGAAGCTGGAGAAGATCTTACTAACCCTCGCGATGTATTTATAGAACCCAAAATTTGACCCGTCGTGGCAGCAACCGATCCTGCGCCGCCAGTCTTTTGCCGCTACTCGGGAATGAGCCCAATCCTTCAGCAGGGGTTCCGATGGTACTATTTAGCACCAAGGTGGAACGAGAGACCTCTGGTTCTTTGGAGCTTACAAGTGTCACGAAAGCCGAGGTAACGGCAAAGACATTGGGCTTTCCCCTTGCCATACAGGTTGAGGGCCCGACAGCAGGGAAGCCGCGGCAACGAAGAAACCAGGTATTCGAGTAGACGTGTCACAGAAGCCTTTACTTTGCTTTTACGGCAGGATGTAAACCGAGTAAATTAGTTGATCGACGGCCGATCCATGCCTGGACCGAGCCTCTAAGACCCCCTTCCCGGCAGGGCTGCCCTCAACCACTGAACGCCGGGCTAAGAGTCTTATTTGGGCCTTCACTGCGAAATGGAGCTTGATCCCTCGCCACAAGCCCAACGATCCGGCAGAAAACATTTCGACAACCTCCGTCGGCTAGTGCTATCCTGCCATGTTAAGGCCGACACCCCTGAATGGGCTCCTGAAGGATGTCAGCGTGTTACCCGCATGACTTGGCAAATCTTGCAGATCCGCTTAAGCGGATGCCACTGCCAACCCCGAAACGACACTGAAAACGTATCGGGCTAATACGCTGCGGTGTTCTCCATATGATATGAAGACTGCGGCCCTAGTCATGTCTCGCCGCGTCTGAATAGAGAATTGCCTGGATCGTTACCCAGATCAACGTAGGGAACGCCTTTGATACCATGAAGCCCGCCAATATTGGCATCGGCGCCTTGAAGCTGGGGATTTTTATCGTCAACCTCACCCAAGCAGCCACTGCTTTTCCTCACGATATCGACACCCTAGATGAGGATCCCCGGCAGCACCCACAACTGCCCTCAAGGAGCGATGGCATTCTTGCAGGCCGTGCCGAGGCTCAAGACTTCTTCCTTCGAATCATGCCTGTGGGAGCCTCCATCGTGCGAGGCGACCCGGCTGAGCCCGGCGACACGGACAAGAATGGGTTCCGGAAGGCTGTACGCGACAAACTGCGTTGGGATGGATGGAAAGTAAACATGGTCGGAAGTCTCTCTGGAGGCACCATGGCCGACAACGTATGCCGCTGAATTGCCCCGTCGAAGAAACCCTACCTAGTCCTTTCCGAGATATTTGGCTAACACACGCCAGAATGTTGAAGCTATTCCTGGTGAGCGGATCGACCAAATCCATACCAGACTCCGCACAACTGCTCCCATTTGGCAGCCAAACCTTTACCTTATCAATGCGGGCACGAATGATGCCTCTCAAGATATGGTTGCCGGCGCGGGAGAGCGCATGAAGGCCATGATCGACACCATCTTCTCCATCACTCCTGATGCTACTGTCATCCTCTCCACGCTTCTCCACCACAGAGACTTTCAATCCAGAGTTGTACAGATCAACGACCAGTACCGCCGCCTCGTCAAGAGCTACCAAGGCGGTGACCTAGAAAAGCCAATTGCTAAAGTCTTTCTTGCCGAGATGCAAGATGACTTTCTCAAGTTCCCACAAGATTTCCACGATCCTCTCCATCCGAATCGTGGAGGCTTCCGTAAGATGGCTGCCGTCTGGGTCTGGGCCATCGACCAAGTCAATGGACTAAATTGGCTAAACGCACCGAAAGCCGCAGGATTCACAGACGATGAAGGAAAGACCATGTGCAAGAAAGAGCCTGGCAGCGAGTTGAACCACCCTCACGGGTCAGAGGTGAAGCTCCTATTTGCTGGCGACTCCACCATCCGGGACGATGGAGTGTACAAGCAAAGCTCCCAAGAGCGTGGCGTGGTCTGGAAGAACAAGGTTTCGAACGAAACCGAGATGTACTGGGCACATTTGATCGACTCTGGTCTCCTGAGGGAACAAGTTCTGGACGAGCTCGTTCTCATCAACCACGACACTGACAAGATCGATATACATATAAACCGAGGAGATGGCAAGTTTGACGCTGGAGTCAGGACCAGTGTTGGCCACCATTGTGTCAACAGAGGTAAGCTTTTGTCTTGAATAGTGGTCATGAGAAACCGGCTGATCACTTGCTACGGTAGGCATCCACTTTGGCGATGTGGTATGTGATTCATGTTCCCAAAGGTGTAGAACATTCTTCATCGACGACTGACAATGCGAGCAGAACGGCGATGGATTGGATGACTACATTTGCATTGCATCAGATGGCACCCCATTTGTGGCAATCAACAACTCTACCCGCCAACAAACTGTGCCGTCGTTTGGGGTGGTCTTCAAGTGGCGGGATCCCATTGTTGGCTATGCACAAGATCGCGTTCGTCTCGGCGATATCGACGGGGATGGTAGGCTTGACTACTGCGTCATCCGCGACGGCGGCAATATTCATTGCTATCGAAACGGGGGCCTCGGCAATGAAGCTGCTTACTGGCAGGATCTCGGTTCTGGAGGCCCTGTATTCAGCGCGAAAGACATGGGAGACATCCGCGGAGTGCGCTTCGTTGACCTAAACGGCGATGGCAGAGGCGATTGGCTCTGGCTCACCACGCAGGGTCAAACGACAACGTGGATAAACAAGCGTGGTGAGAAACAGGGCATGATTCCGTACTGGCAGGATGCAGGAGTCACCCATCCTGATATTGGCGAGGGTATTGGCAACGCTCGGTAAGTTATGATCTGTCATCTCCGCGGATGACCAGCGCAAAGCGTGCAGATGGATGGACAAACTGACGGCAATCCAAAATTTTAGCGAGAGAGCCAAATTCGGGCGTGTTTTCAACAAGCGAGATGGATTTAGAGACGTCAGTGAACCAGCTCCCCAATGTTATTTTGGAAACAATGTCTTGACAAAACCAACGTAGTATGGGGTGCTCAGGCGAACGAATTGCGATTCTACCGGGATCTGTGACGGCACAGTCTCTATTTGGGAAAATGCCAACGGTGGAAATGGTGGCCGATGGCAAAAAGGTGCGTTAAAAAGCCTAGAGTCCGTTGCACCAAAAGAACCCCAACTCACGTTTGTGCAGGCGACGGAGCTCGGTGGGGTGACGTGACGGGAACTGGTTTCGACGACTACATCTGGATATCGGCCTTCGGCGAGGTCACTATCTTCCCCAACAAGGCTCGGGCAAACAGTTTTGACTGGTATAAGAGTGTCGCATGGGGTAGCACTACACTGGTCAGGACAGGAGTAACGCGGCGTGCTCTGCACATAGCTGACTGGAACGGTGATGGAAAAGCCGACATTATCGCAGTCGACCGTGTCTCTGGAGAGCTGACAGTCTGGCTTAGCACGTCGGAGCCCGGAAAAGTCAGCTTCCAGGAGGCCAAAAAGTACCCAGACACCAAAGAATTTTGCAAGCTTGGTTGGGGAGTCCTATACTACGATACTTCTCACCATTTTGCGGATATTAAGTACGATAGCGTTCATAGCTCCATCTTCTCTCTTCCCTTTCATGGAAAGTACTAACAATCCCCGAACAGTGGCGACGGCAGAGCGGACTACATTTGTATTCAACACAACGGCCTCATGCATGCTATGCTCAATCTTGCTACCGGAACTACAGATATCGGGCAGATCAATTACACCAAGAACCTAGAGCGAGCCGACTTTCGCTTCGCCGATGTCAACGGTGACGGGCTGTCGGATATCATTCACTCTGACAGGTTCACTGGTAACACGAATGTGTTTTACAACGAAGGAAAGGCAGCTCCAGGAGAATCGAATGCAGGGAGCGCATGGAAATGGGGAAGGCCTGCCAGCGCATTTAAGGGAACAAGCCGGGGCCCTAACCTCCAATTTCCAAGCCTTTCGGGGCAGAGACGCGCTGATATGGTTGAAATTAATCCAAACACAGCTCATGTGAGTAAACTTTAATGCTGTACGGTAATTGAGAGATTGCGTTATAAACTGACAACACAATATTTTAGGGCTGGGTCTTCTTCAACACGTGCCCAGCTGGTGGGGACGATCCAGAGGGTGTCTTGGACCCGAGCTTGCCGCCATATACGCCTGGAAAGACATCCGAGGCAGTTTCCGGTTCTTTCTGAAGTAGGCTGTCAATATCAAATAAATAGGTCTTCAGGAATTCGTGGAATACAAAACGGTTTCCTGGATCGCTTGTTGATCTTTGGTAACTCGGCAATCAGGCCGTTCAAAGATAGCTGTCCGTGTCTCGAACACTTCTGTTGAAGATGTCAAAAACGCTTGCCTGGGTGCTTGGTTTCGCTGCAATTGGTTTGAAATTGAAGAAAGTTACGCATTGTTGATGTTGGAAAGACCATCATTCGACTTCTTACGATGCAGTGCCGCCGAGCTAAACTGTACCGACAACACACCGGAGTAAACGCGCATGTATTCAGGGAGCTACACCGCCCACGCTTTCATTCCATTTTTCTGTAAAAGTCTTGCTTGAGGATGCTCATGTGCCTTTAGTATACAACAATTTTATCTGTTTATTGAAAGGATTCTAATGGCCCAGCTCGTGTACATCGCCTTCGGTGCGGAGAGCCTCATCCAACATACTTTAACCCAGGGTATCGCAGAATAAAAGGAAAATATCTCTACAAGTATCTTAACCCATCCAATGATTTGGCGTCCAGTTGACCTGCGTACCTTTGTAAGCGCTTATGACATCGTCACACTCAAACGTAAGTAACTCACAAAGCTGGCGTCAAGCTTTTTCAGGTCTGTCACTCCCAGATTCGCCGCGTCAACCGAAATCTGACGTTTCAACATCTGGATGGCTTGTAATACACCATCATATCCATAGGAGTTGGCGTACATGAATGGCCTCCCAACGCCAACAGCTCGGACGCCGAGTGCCAGTAGCTTCAGCACATCAGTGCCGTAGCGCACCCCGCCATCGGCATATACTTCGATTTGTTTAAAGATCTCGGGTGCCAATTTGTGAATGTCGAGTGCAACCTCTAGCGACGAAGGGCTGCCATCGAGCTGTCTTCCACCGTGATTAGACAGAATGATTGCACGAACACCGTTGCTGACTGCTGCCTGAGCATCTTCCACACTCATAATCCCCTTCAGGACAATGGGCAGCGAAGTCATGTTTCTGATTTTGCGGTAGTATTCCCACTGGTAATGTTAGCTACGTCTATGCCATTGAGAAGAGATGAATTCTAGTCGTACTGTTATCGCTTGAAACTCAGGTTCACTTCCAGCCACGATTAGCATGATGACTTTGAATGAGATGAAGTAGACTCACGGTGTACGTCCCCGTTGGCGGTAGGCTCGTTGGCGGTCTCCATTTGCAGGTGCATCGACGGTGAACACGATGGCCTTGGCGCCTGTCGCTTCTGTTCTCCGGAGTAGCTTCTTCGTGTTATCTTCGCCGGGGGGCAGGTAAAGCTGGTAGCTGTTTAATGTGCTGGCAAAAAAGGAACGAATTCGAAAACCATACCTGTTGGAAGAGTACTTGCCCATCATCTTTAGAGGCCGCAATATCTTCCATAGACATCGTTGCCTGCAATGATGGCTGTACTTGAATGTGAGCAGAAGAGAGAGCAATTCGGCGTAGTCCGACCCACGATATATAGTATGTCTTCATCTGCAGCTCCACGGACGAGGTTGAGCTCGGCATCCGGATGACCGAAAGCTCCTCTAGCGCATGGAGCAATGAAGAACGGTGCTGAGAAATTGTGTCCCAATATGGTTGTCCTGTGGAGATCAGTCACTGAAGGGTCCATCACAGCTGAGTGAAGTTACGAACGCAAGGGACTCTGGCAGGCGAGACACATCTCGCATTACTCTTGGTTTGAAGGTGTACCGCTGGAAAACCTCCAGATTGTTTCGATATGACCATTCACCCCCTGCAGCGTTACGGTAATAAGTGTAGTTTCGTGAAGGCAAGTAGTTGCGTGCGGCAAAGTCGAAGTCTGACAGGCCAGCCATGGAGGAGAGGTCCGGAAGCATACCCGGAGACAGATTTCCGACCGCATCCGACAAGCCATTGTCTGCTTCGTTGAGAAATGGGCGTGCCGCAAGGACTGCCGAAGCAAATGCCAGAGTAAGTTTTGAAGTGTGCATTGTGTTCTGCAACAAATGTGTGATCAGCATCTCTGTGCTGATCGACTGGATTTGGCCAGTTAACCACGAGCACATATATACAAAATCTGGACATCCATACGTGCCTATATTGGAAGGGCCATTTCTATTCGTGACCGGGCCATCATCCGAAAAGTCCCATGGCTATCTCTCCGGAATCAGCAATGCCATCGCGACCATATCCCCGCCACACCTCAATGTCTCGGATCCGAACGGCTTCTCACGTTGGCGTTGCTGCCAAGTCCGAAGTAAGACATCCATTGCGCGATCTCACTCGCGATTCTCAGGGGAGAGAATGCAGCCAGCCCCTCTTTCTGTCGCACTTTATCTTCGGGATAAGAGCGACGCCTTGCATCGGAATGCCTTAGAGGGCTGGATTCAATGAATTCCATGCGTTCTGGGCGCATGATTGTGAGTCTTGGCCCCATATACCACGCGCCCAAATCGCGACATAGTCAGAAACTTGTTGCAGGGTCGACTCCCGCGACAAGTTGCACAGCATGCTTTGGGTCAGTTTCCCGACGATCTGTGGAATGGAGTGGAGGTTAGCTGTGACCACACCACAGGCTTGGCTGACAACGTGAGCAGGAATCAATGATGCGTTGAACGCCGCGTTGATGCGAATCTACAATTCGGACAAGAGCCAGCAGTGGTCGGATTAGACAGGCACATTCTCCAAGTACCGGAGCTAGTGCTGAAGAGATTGGTCAACGGTGGCGACACCATCCTGAAGTGCCAGCGGATGGGCGTCGCTAGCTTTCAAGAAGGGCTGGGCGATTAAGCATTGAGACATCGGGACCGAGGACAAGCCTCTGGGGCCAGCAAATGTTTGTGATGACGACCGCAACGTCGCCTGCTATTGGATGAAATTGTTATGACGAAAAGCGCACGGGTGATGTCGGTGCCAGGACACTGGGTGCAACGCAAAAACACAGAAAGGTTCGGCTGGTGAAGGAAGTTTCAAGGAATGCCTGGCTGTTTTAGGAGTCAAGTCGATCGAGTCAATAAATTTACAGGAATAAGGGCGGAAACTATCGGAACTGAAGCAGATCTCAAGTGGTTTATCATGCTTTCTGTGCCGCATTGAGGCAGATGAGGTACGGGGCACCCAAAGTTTAATATCCAGCAACACCACGACGAGTCTTGCGGCGACGAGCTAAGTTCCTCACAGCCTGCGTCACGCTGCGCAGCCCGAGGATCTTGCGGCTCTTTTCGTAATCGCTCGTGCCGTTCTTCGGGTCCGCGTCCTTGGCGTTCTTTGCGCCGCACACGGAACCGGCGTTGTACTTGCCGTTCGGCCCATCGACGCCCTTGAAATCACGCTTGCTGTTGGACTTGAGCATGTTCTCAGCCGCCTCAGGCAGCCATCCGTTGATGAAGTCACCGTGTGTGCAGTATGACGAGCCGCACGCCAGCTCCAGAGGTGGCGCGCCGGTCCAGCCGTTCGGCAGGAGGCGACGCAGATCGTAGCGGATGCTGAACCGGAGCTGAGGCATACGCTTCATACCGACGGGGCAGCGATTCGCGGGAACACCCCAGGACACCCAGTTGTGGGTTCCCGAGTAGGTGGACTCGAGCGTCTTCTCATTGACGCAGTCGTGGAAAAGGAGCAGGGTCTGGAGATGGGTGCCGCAGGTCTTGGTGGGGAAGGCGGCCTTGTCGGCGCCGTCTGCCTTTGCAGGGCCATTCTCGCAAAACCATTCAATGCCCGCCAGGGGTTCAACGTCTGCCTGCTTTGTGGCGGAGGACTTGCCAGCCACCGCCTTGTAATCCTGAGGAATGGCGACTTCGGCGTTCTCGATGGACACGTAGTACGCGCTGAAGCGGGAAAAGGGTACAAGTGTAGCGCCGGACTCGTTACGGACGAAAAGAGTAGGAACCCCTTAAAAGTCAGTCACACGATCTAGTGGAGATGATACTGGAGCCCTCACAGTAGGATGAAAAGTCATTGGGGTTCTCGGCCGTCGAACAACCAGCCTGCAGTTCCTTCGAGGTAGTCGTATTGACTGTCACGGCATCCGACCCGAAGAAGCTATGCATATGGCTGGTGTACTGCCCAGGTACGACAATGGGATCAATATTCTTGTACATGAACCGTTCGGCGACGGCAATGGTGTACGCATTGGCGACGCCAGCGCCGGCCAAGAAAAGGGCGAGTGACTGCATAATGAATGTTATGAAGAGAAGAACTGTGATGAATGAATGACAGAAAAATGAGTGACCGACCCAAGCCTGAAGATGAGAGCTCAGACGTGATACTGAAGTCAACAGCCTCTGCCGTTGGATTGAGGCTCCTTTTTGAAGGGTCGTCGGCCGAGTGGCTCTCGCAACGCGTGGCTGGCTCTCCATGAATTGAATTTCCCATGATTTCCACCGTCGTCGCGTGTAGATTGTCGATCCTCCCGCAGGGGTCATCATCAGCTAACAGGGGTTCCTCAGTTTCGTGAAACGCTCCCCGGCCATGCTATCAGAAGGATTGCAGCCAGCGTATCAAGCCACGGCTTTGCGCCCGAGATGGGGCAAGCGCTTTGCCACTGTTTGGACATGGGTCGGCGGTAGTTGAACCTTTTCAATCCGAACCCGAAGCCCACAGCGCTAGTTATGCTCGTCCGAAATGAACGGGATATACATCACGGCGAACCGGGATAAGTATCGCATTCCTGGGCCAAATCCATAGACCTGCATCTAGACCCATGCTCAAGTGTCAGTCATCTATTGTTATCGAGCCTCCTTTGACTGCCCGTCATCTAAAATTGATACATGCTGTGTGAAAGGATATGATCGATATACATTCGCCGGCGAATCTGCGTGGTATCGTGCCATTTTATGTCCAGACAGCCGTTGGCGGCACAAGTTGTTCCAATTTGACCTTTTTATACAGCGTTGCTTTCGCACGTCCAAGGCTGAGAGCCAGCACCACCATTGGCGATGGACTCAATCGAAACCCAAAGTCCGAGGACGCACAGAACAATGCCTACCACCAGCAGAAGAGATGTCGCGGCGAAGCGACAGCGTTGTTTCCAGTTGGTGAACCAATTGCCATAGTGCATCCAGAGCCAAAAGATACCTGGCAGGCCAAACGAGAACCAACTGGCAAAGGCAGCAGACACAAGTCCCAACAGGTTGTTGAAGATCGGGATCGACTCGGCAATGACCATACCGAGGCCCCAGACACCCAAGGTGATAAGCAGCCACCATATCGTGGAGAGGCGTGTTCTGCGTACAACATGCTTCGTGTTCCCAAAGATGCGCGTGAAGATGTACTGCGATGCGACGTGGGCGTAAATGACAGCGGCAATTGCGATGGTGGGGATCGCGACGCCCCAGATGGCCTTACGAACTGTAGCACTGCCTGCAGCAGACAGTGCTGGAGATGGAACGTCTGGCCCGACATAGACGTAAATGACAACGGCTGCAATGATGTAGAGCGTCGTATCCGTGATCTGAAGGAACGCCAGTGCCTTGGGCCAGTCATCAGGATTCTTGAACTCGGCAATGACGCTGAAGAAGATGGAGTGACTCGCTGGTAGGGAGCTCATTAGTCCAAAGTCGAAGCTACGTTGCTCGTGGTGTGTCAAGATGGCTTACAGAATGCGCCTGCGATATTGGTAACTGCAAGGAATGCTGGTGAGAACCCGAGAGACTTGAAGACGTCGATGGCCCCATTGCCGATCGGCTTTTCAATGGCAACTGCAATGACTGTGACGAATACAGCTACGATGATGGATATGCAAGCTTCAGGGCAAACGAGTGAGCCAAGGTATCGAAAGTAGGAGCGCCCGCTGAAGGCGTAACTTACAAGCAGCTGACATCCAGCTAGTCCATTTCAACGTCCTTGGCACATTGAATACCCAGAAGACGAGCATACCGACCGCCGCCCAAACGACAGTGCAGGTGGTGCCGTTGGTGAGGGTGTTCATGCATATCGTCCACATGAGGATGTGGCCTCCAATGAGGAAGATTTGCAGGATAGTCTGAGCCCACCCGAACACCTCACGAAAGACGGAGCCCATCCCGATGGGTTTTCCAATAAGTTCGACAGCATCGCCAAAGTTTTGCACAAAGGGATACTGCTTCCGGAACTCGGCTAGGAGCAAGCCGGAGTAGGTTGCCAGTGCGCTGACCGTGCAGATCAGGATGATGCCAGGGACGAGTCCAACAGTAGCGAGTACAGATGGAAGCGACAGGATGCCTAAGGACACCGTCTCGGCGACCAGTACAATGCCTCCTTGTCTGTGCTGATGTTAGGATGCCAATGCGTTGTGTACATTGGATAGCAGACGTCAACTCACAACCAGTGCAGGGTCTTGAAGTCGATGAGTTCGCCTTCATCTTTCTCCACGAGACCTCCGGCATTTTCGGGAAACGGTGGCGGGGATGCGTCGTTGTTGAGACTTTTGGGACTTTGAAGAGAGCCAAGCTCGCCCTGGTCTACGGGGTCGGCTGGGGCTCTCATCACCTCTTTGTCCTTGCTCATGATGACTTCAAATTCAATAATAGTTGCGAGCTCAATCAAGATTTGAGTAGTATCGTTCGAGGTGGTGGAGCTTCGGCATGCAAGCAAGGTGCAGATTGAGGGGCCCCGGATTCGTTCTCAAGAAGCTCTTCGGCATTTGTGCGCAGCAGAATGTTTTAAGAAAATCATGGTGTACCCCGTCTCCCAGAGACTGACTCACCTGCGGTCCGTTCCGCCCTTGCTGACCCGATGTGACACAGATACCATGCCGACGAGTTTTTCTGACACCATTCACATTGAAAAAGCTTGACTCAATATGGAATCTCCGTCGAAATTCGGCTCGCGGGCGAAAAATCAGCAGTTGCTGTTACGTCTTGCTACCCACTTTTGGCCCGCATTTGTGGACAGCCCCTTTGAGGCACCTCCAGTACGGCGCCAACTCTAACTCGCTTTGACAACCCCCTGCGGCTTGTTTTCTGGCTGATCAGGCCATGTGGCGGCAATTATTCATAAGAACTAGCATTCATACCTTCCCTTAAAGAGTGCCGACGGATCGGCACCAAGTGACACGCCACAAGACATTGAGGTCGGTCTGATCTCACGGGTGACACACGCTGTGAGTATTCTCCATAAATATGGAATTCCTCGTAAATCAAGGGTTCGCCGCACGACATCGCTCCTTATAGTTCAAACAAGTAGCCCGAATATAACGAAGTGCTCACCAGTTGCCGCCACCATGTGCCCGTCATTTCGACTCCAGAGTAAGATCTGACATTGTTATGTAGAAGGTAATGTAATGAATGACATGGCCGCGTCATATTTATGGCCAGAACAACCTTGGTCACCAAAATACTTATCCCGGAGTCCAGGCGGAGACAAGAGGCAGCAGAAACGACATCATCGATGTGGTTCACAGGACGCTGATTTGGGTCTCCCTAGTGACTGGCCTATCCGTGGAGATCAGAGCGTCGAAAGAGCTTTACAGTCCTTCAGAGCCATCTCTTGGTACCCAGGTGAGAAATATAGGCTCCACCACGCCCATTCTCAAGGCTCGATCCGTTCACCACTTCCAAGACCTTCACGACGGCTGCCTCCGGAGTCTTGGGTTGCGTGCCGGGTGCGTACTTGTTGAACTTTTCTGCCATTTTCTTGGCGCCATCCTGTGCCTCTTCGCTCACTTACCAACCGTTAGTAATTGCTAAAACGTATTGGTACCATGACTTACAGTCGTCAAAATGACCTGTCTCGACTGTGCCAGGGCATATTCCCATAAACAAAACGCCCTGCTCAGCATACTGCGCGTGGAACTTGGAAACCGCCACGTTTAAAGCGCCTTTGCTGATGGAGTAAGGACCAGACACATCAATCCGATAGTCGTTGATCAAGTCCAGATCAGCCATGCCCGAAGTAATTGCAATGACCTTCTTGGCATCTCCCTTCAAGATCAGCGGCAGATAGAGGTTGAAAAGATGAACAGGTCCCACAGCATTCACCTTGAAGCTGTAAATGAGGTCCTCCTCCAGCTCTTTGGGGCTCTCGCCACTGACAGAGATCAGCCATCCCGTTCCTGGCCATGATGCACAGGCACTTCGAAAAGCGCACAGGCGGGGAACGGTACTTACAGCTTGCCAAGCGAGAACACGGATGACCAATCTGAGATGAACGCGGCGTTGGCAATGAGATAGTCCAGTTTGCCGCCCGTCAACTTGGTGAACTCTCCAACAGAAGCCTGAAAGTGTTAGCCTCTTCCTGAGTCTCCATCTTTTTACATCTTGATGTCGCGCGCAACAGAGACTCACCTTGATGCTTTCGTAGTCAGTCAGCTCAACCTCCAGGATGTGGATGTTGGCTCTGCCATCAAGCTCTTCGGAGATTCGCTTCTCTGTAGCAGCCTTGTTGCGAACTGTGCCAATGACGGTGTTGTTGGTATCGGCAGAGAGATGGCGCAAGAAACCCCACTAAGCAACAGAGTTAGTTCCTGGAGCTTCATGGCCAAAAACCGCTGATGATAGAAGCCTTACACCGATACCGCGGTTGACGCCAGTGATGAGGTAGGAAGGCATTGTTTTGTTTTCTAATCCGTCTTGAGGTAGAACCCTTTCTATATATCTTGAATCGGCTTGTATTTGCGAGGGAAGTGTTCGGCATGAGACGGTTTGATATAGAATAGAGACGGAACATTGGTACTCGACTAGACACCGAATTTATATACACAATAGAACATCGTGACTTGCTCGTCGGCTTCGGCGAGCACGGCGACGGTTTGAAATCGAAGCTGCTTGGTAATGTTCTGTCTGTGATATCGCAAAAACTTGCTGCGGACTTTGCGTGCCTTTCACGAGGCATTTTGATTGATCAATCTGACCGGCACATGTTTTCAAGTCCGCAACAATGGGGCCATCAGACAGTTTCCGTCACGGTATTTGGCGTATACCTTCGTAGTTTCACTACAGTGCTCGTGAATGGTCAATTCGTTTCGCAAAAAGTTGCCAGCATCCATCTTGCACAACGTCTAATCACCCAATGTGGTCTTGACGGGCCTTCCATTGGCCCGCTAGCATGACCATCGTAGTGCAGGGGTCAGCGTGGGACCGTCAGCTTGGAGGCATCACCACCATGTGCTTAGAAATCAAGCCCCCCTATCGTAGGATAAGAAAGTTATAACAGGCATCTTTTTGCGAACCACGAATAGTTTCCGCCCGCCATACGAAATTGTATGGACTTGACCAAGTGACTGACGTCGTCGTTTGTCGATATGAAGCCAAGGCAGAATCTCCAATCTGACAACACCGGAACTTCCTCCAAGAAGCGGTGCGGAACCTGCATAGGTACGGATATCCTGTGCTGTTATGGCCCTTCTGCATCGCAGGTCGGGGCCTGTTGAGCGCAGTAGAACTGACACGTGTAGAGCGCAAAATCAGTTGTGACCGCCTCTTTCCACAATGCAGCAGTTGCATCCGGTCGAAGAGAAAATGTCAGGGCTACGGGATTCGGCTGTCTTGGCCGCAAGACGGCAATAAAAAGCGCCTCATCGTGAGCAAGAGCCCTCATTCCATGGGAGGCAGTAAGGAGAAGCATAAAGCTGCTGGGCTTTTCCACATGATCAATGTCTCATCATGGGACATGCGATTATGTGCGTCTCTTAAATTACGACAGGGGACCATTACGCCGAGCCCCCAGTACCCGCTGTCATGGTCTTCCTCCGGGTTGGCCGCACCCGAGATGGATCTCCTGTACTACTGTCAGTAATTTGACTTGGGTCATGGTTTTCGGTTTGATCGTTAGATGTTTCGTTTTACGCTGACATGGCGCGCAGACCAACATCACCTTTCCGAAAAGATGGTAACCTTCAGCGCGCAGCCGCTAGGGCTCGCACTCCAAAGAATCGCGCTGTCAGAGGGCTCATCATCAACTTCAGCCCTGCAGCGAGCATTGCTGGCCCTTTCTGCTCTTTATCGCCACGGCCACGGGTTGAGGGCAGAGGAGATGAAGCTGGCGGCTTTACAGGCCCTCAGGAAATCCGTCAGTCAGGCCACCGATGTGAAGAGCGCAGTCCAGCACGTAGCAGCCAGTATGGTGCTCAGCGTCTTCGAGGTTGGTCCGATACTTCGCGTCCCCGAACCCGCCTCTGAATGAGTCCCAACGTTCTCAGGCTCAGCCGCATGCTTCCGCATAGTTCTTCGAAATATGGACTGACGTACAGACTTGAAACCTAGACGCAGCAGACTGCGGAAACCACCAATCAATGGCTCTTCTACCTCCGCGGCGCCACGAGCATTGTACGTAGTCATTCCACAGCTGCTTTCTGTTCCATCACCGATGGCAGCTCGATATTGGAGTGGGTCTACTACCATGGTCTGCTCGCTCGCTTCAGCCTGCGCCACTGGAGACAGCCCAGGAAGGAGGCGAAGGACGGTGCGGCGGAGTACACAACACCGACGCACAACCCTTGGACGACAGTGGATGACGCCCTCCTCGATAGGAGCGCACGCTACATGAAAGAAGGCCTCAAACACAACATCATGTTCGAACCTTTGAATGTGCTATCCAGCGTCGTAGCCGAGTTACTGCCGCGACACGACAGAGCAGCCCAGACAACCCAGTACAGGGCACGCGTGAGAGAACTGCGTAACCAGGTGCAAAGGATGCGGATGTCGGGAGATCAGATGAAGGGAGATGCTGTGGCAAAGGTACGAGCAGCTAAAGCGGAGGCATACCGAGTATCGACCATCATCTACATGAGTCGTGTGACGGGCGAGGCTGTGGTGCCGGAGTCAGACTTCCCTTCGCTGGTAGAACGAGGATTGCGCATGACGAGTCTCATCGGCAGCTGCGAAAGACCACTGCCTCTCCTCATCCTCGGCAGCGAAGCTCGCACTGACGAGGCGAGGGTTCGTGTTCTTGATCTGCTCGGGGCGTCCAACGATCGCGGACACCACAGAGACTTGAGGTCCGTGCGATGGCTGCTGCACGCTTTGTGGACGCAAGATGATCTCGCCTCTGATGAGGATCGGGAGGTTGACTACATAGACAAGCTGTCATATGTGTTCAGCTCCAGCGTGTTGGTGCCACACTTTGCTTGTCGGTCAGCGTTGCTGTAATCGAATAACGGCGCAGATGGTTGGAAGCTCATGACTTTTTCGATGACGAAGCAACATATTTCTTGGGGGCGTTCTTGAGGGCGTTCTTGTCAATGTAGACAATGTTACAAGGTGTCTATTCTTACTTCAACGGCGGAGCAATAACTACCAAAAGAGGAGCATATTTCGATCAACACCACCCAAATCTGTCACAGAACGATATTTCCATTCATTTTTAGTTAACCACTCATGTACCAATGGCCTCTGATGTACTACAAAACGAAAAACGCCAACACTGCGTGCATGACAGACAGCCTACTCGAGCTCGAATCGCAGTGCATCGTATTGCACGTACAGCGCGTTGACAAGCAGTGCCCCCTCGGTGTTCGTGGCGTTGTACGGCAGGCTCAGGACAAACTTGTTGGCGCCCTCCTCGAGATTCGCAGCCGAGAAGCGGAACTTGTACTCAATGTTCTGGCAGACGACGGCGCTGCGCACGCCGCACGACCCGGACCGCCAATACGGGATGACCCAGGTCTCCTCTTCGACACCGTTGAGCGCGACAGTGTACGGAAGGTTGCTGTACTTCTCGCCCGGCAGGATACCACCCCACTTGTTGTTGCCGTTGGCCGTCTTGGCGCCGGCGAGCTGCACCGTCAGCGTCGCCGTCTTGGCGTTCTGCAGCTGGTCGCGGTCGAGGTCAAACTCGACGGTCCAGTTGTTGATCTTGTCACGGACCTGCTCCGGGCGCACCGAGTTGCCGCGGCCGCCGAAGACGCTCCAGTGGATGTAGTTGAAGTCTACGTCGGCCTTGCTCTCGCCGACCTTGTAGTTGACGCCTTCGGGGAAGTCGGTCGGGAAGTCCCACTGCGCCCAGTAGATGCGGTACTGCTCCGGCTGCAGCGGCTTCGACGTGTCCGGGGCGTAGCCGTGGCGGTACTCGCCCGCTGACTTGTCGGGCTTGCCGATGCGCCAGATCTCCTTGCCTGCGGACTCTTCCTTCCACTCGAGAGCACCGCTGCCGCCGCCGAGACCGTGCGGCTCGGTCAAAGAGACCTTGACGTCGTCTTGGATGAACCAGCCAAACACGCCGTCCGCGTAGACGGTCAGTCGGTAAGTGCCCTCCTTGACGCGGGGAATCTTGATCTTGCCATTGCATCCGACCTCGGCCCAGTACTGGAGCGACTTGGTATCGAACACGTTGAGCTGGAAGTCCTGCTTGTTCTCCGACAGAACGGCAATGACTCGCTTGGCGCCACGCGGCAGCTTGATGTTGGCCGTAAAAGTAGTGCGCATCGATGTTGGTGCGTAGTTGGGCACATGCTTGGCAATGCTATCGTAGAACTCGGCATTCCACTCGGGATCGGCGTATTGTGCGGCATCTTGCCTCAAGTCTTGAAGCGAAGTCTTCGGGCCACCCTGGTTGAAGTAGTAGAACTGCGGCCCAAACGTGCGGTCGAACCCGTGGGTGATGTTAGGCACGGGTGCGCCGTGATGGCCGGAGACCATGTAGTTGTAGACGATTCCATCAACGACGAGGTCACTGTAGCAGGTCAAAAATGATTAGAAAGGCTATCACCAAGAAACTAGAATGCCATCCAAGGAAAACAATCAAGGATGTCACTCACGAGTGCAGCGGGCCACCATAGTACGTCTCACGGGTGTTGTGAACGAGCCAAGCACCGTATGTGTTGCCATCGGGCGATGTGCTGCCGTCGGCGTACTGTCCGTGAACATCATGGTTGCGCCAGAGTTCGGCAAATGTGTACTTGGTAAAGTAATCCGAATACTGCGAGGCATAAGGGTCATTAGGCGTGTTGCCGACGTAGGTGGTCGCGTCCTGGACCGTGACACCGGCCGCACTCCCAGCGGCCGACACTTTGGGAGCCCAATTGTCCTCGCTCCCAACTAGATGGGTCCACAGGTTCGTGTTGGGCCTAAAGAGGGTGCGCAGCTCTCCGAGACCGCGCAGGAAGGGCCTCGTCTCGTTGAAGTAGGTAACGCGAGAGAAGACATGGAGGCCCGTCTCCTCGCCGCGCAGGAACCAGTACTGGTATAGTGACTGGTTGGTCGGGGCGTACGTGTCGCCCATGATGATGCCGCCATAGGGGGTGCCCGTCGAGTCGACACCTTCGACGAGCTGGTACTTGGCGGTGCCGCCGGGCGTCCAGAAACCTGTGGGGATGCAGGAACAGTCGAGATACGGACCTTTGCCGGAGTTGCCGCTGACAGGTCCCAAAAGGTCGACATTGTCCAGGCTCAAGTCGACAACCTGGCCGTTACTTTTGCCGACGGCCACGTACAGCCTCTCATTTTGCAGCGTGTAGTGAGTCGCATTCTCGGCTGCTTTCAGTGCCGTGGCAGCTCCGGCGAAGAGAGCGGCCGATTTCAATCCGGCGAGACGCATCTTGATTGGTACCGTAGGCTCGATTGGAAGCCGCCTTCAGATCAGAAAAGGCTGTGCTAGCTTGTCCAAATGAGAATAAAGACCCATCATGCTATCCCACAGGCAGATTCTCAGATTATAATGTTCATCAAGTGCGGGGGGCAATATCGCCGACGGGGAGCAAACTTCCATTTTGGGATCATGTCGCTCCACGGGCTAATGGGAACCGAGCAGATCGACACCCGCGATGTCGAAACGGGCGGTGCGGGGGACTGGAGCGGGACAAGATCTGGGGTATGGTATGGGGAAGGTGACAGGGGCCATTTCTTCTTGTCGATGAGGGTTATTTCGGCTCGTTTTCTGTCTTTTGGAGGATTTTGCGCGGCCAATTTCCCCGTCCTCGGCCGTCGGACCAAACCGTGACCCCCTTGTTACTCTTGCGACGGTGCCCTTCAACCGATTCGTCGCAATTTGATCTACAATACATGATGTTGAAGCGGACCGATGATTCTTCGGCTGTGCGGCACGCGGCGTGACCGCCCATAGCAACCTGTCACTTAAAGACTTTGCCGCTTCCATGTCACCTTTCTCTCGTCATGAGCTGGAGTCATCATGTAAGCTGCGAGACGGGCGTCGTAAGTGCAACAAGATCACCCTCTGTTCCTCTGCTCCATAATGAGCTGCACTCGCCTCCTTCGCGCGGCTGCGAGCAGTCTGATGTCATGGACATCTGGCACTCGCCAGATCATGCGCCGAGCTTGCCGACGCCGACTCTCTCCAGCCGGTCCGCCGGAATATGCAACGGGGACGTGGCTAGATGCACCTGCATGAGATCAGCGACAGGCTTGAAGCGGCTTAAATCAGAATTGGTTGTGCAGCAGAAGGATTCCCCAATGTTATCACGGGCTTTGGTCCTGTGGATAGACGATTCGAAGAATGTGTGATATCTGCGAACCTGCGAAAAGAATTGATTTCGGGAACGAAACTCCAAGCAACAAGTTGTATCAGCCCCATTAAACAATAACTTCCTCCTTATAATGAAATTGGGGTATTGTCGCTAAGTTTCTTGTTGCAGAATCGAGGTAGTACGAGACGAGAACCGAGAGGAGAGAGTAAAAAGTGAAAATTAGCAACGCCTCTAAGCAATTGCTGTGGGCGCTGGCAGGATGTATCTTCGAGATTTCGTAGCAAAAACAGTTTACACCTGTTCAATGACAGAGCTAGGCTTCCAACCCCCGACGTTGACTGACACTTCGGGATCCGTCCAGTTGATGGGTTTGTGCATCCGTAGCGCTGAGAGGAAGTAGTCTTCGAGCGGCAAAAGATTCAATAAGATGCCGTTCGCGTGCCATGCAATGCCGCAGACGATCGCACCGGCCACAGCATCGAGCACGAAGTGATTTGCAGTGGCGACAATCGCTGTCAGGATGAGCGCAGGGTACGACATGCCAAGTGCCATGATGGCGATGCGCTTCCACGAGCGCGTGCGTAGGTTGGCTATTGGAAGTGTGGCAATCGTAAGTCCGATGAGGAGTGAGTAGCCAAAGTGGAGGGACGGCATAGCGGCTGGTTTTTGAATGTTAGCTCTTTTCATTCTACTCATGCTACAGGTGAGAGGGAATGGGCTTTTGATTTTCACGATGGGGGGTACCAGAGGTGACGCACCATATTGATTACAGAATTTGTTGGTAGTCCAGACGCTGCTCTCGCCTGTGCTGCTGTGAACTGTGTCGACGAAACCGAAGCTCTTGGACTCCTCAGCATCTGGACCATCGTACGCAGGGTCGCTGAGTAGACGAGGCGGCATGCAAGGCCAGAGGGTGAAGACGACAAAGGCGAGCAGGTTGCAGGTAGCCATGGTGCGGCGGCGGGCCTCGTACAGAGCAGGGCCGGCGGAGCTCAAGACGGGGGCGTCATTGCCGTTTCTCTTGGAAGAGATGGCGCGGCGACGGCGAGTGGTGGTGAGGTAGAAAAGCACAACGAGGAAAAGGATGGTGCCCGGAATATGGATAAAGGAGTATATACGGTTGATCCAATGCATCAGGGTAGGGTACTGGAGGAAGAACTGCTGGATAGGAATCTCGATGAAGATGTGCAGGCTTTGCTCGACATGAATAACCTGTAGGGCGTGTCTACGGGCGACGTGAACAGTGCCTTCCACAAGAGTGAGCGCAGTAATGGCGCGGCCGACTTGGTACACCTGAAGGTCACTGATCAGCTTCTTCGAGAGCCGCCGTCGACTTGTAGCTAGAGCTTACCCAGTAGATGAGCGCCCAGTACCAGGCCTCCACAAGGAAAGGAAACTTTCGTAGCAGCCGGCTGAGGAGGCGATTCTTGTGTATCCTGGTGTTTGGAGTAGTGATGCGGCGCTCGTACTTCAGAAACTTGATCTTCCTGACGCGGCGCAAGGGCTCTTCTGGCAGGCCCAGAGTGGGGGAACTGGAGAGTAGCGAGTCTTCGGACTTTGGTGTCATGCTACCAGATTGGCGGGGGCTGCCATGGTCGTCCGACTTTTTGATCTCGCTCTGTCCAACTGTCTCGTCCGTCCACCCTTGAATATCGTATGTGTCGTCGCGGCCAATGCTACGGTTGAACCACGCTCCTCCAAAAAGAAGAGTGACGACCACCAAGGGTTCGGCAGCTGCACCGATGCCCATGTTGGTATCGTAGGGTTGAAGGGTGGAAGGGTGCTGGTGCGGTCAGTTTGAGTGTGCCGGAATCGAGATGATCAAGCTCTTGTCGATGATGTGCTGCTACTAGGGTTTGAGTCGATGTCACGCTGTCGAAGGCCACCAGAAGACAGAAGCGCACAAGAAGCTTGAGGAAAGTCTTGCAAATCGAGACGTGTGTACGTGGACAAAAGATAGATGCAGATCCAGCGGAGAGCAGCAGCAGCAGAGGAGAGAGAGAGAGGAGAGACGAGTGTTCGATCTTGATTTTTGCTCAGACGTTTGGGCGTCTAGAGCTCCTATTTAGCTGTCCTGCCTAGCAGGCTCCCGAACTGGCCGCTGAACTTCTTGGCCTTTTTACCTTGACCTTTGTACCTTGGCTCTCGCGATAGATACTGTGTGTGACCTTGCCAACGCAAAGCACGGTCTCCAGACGGCCATTGGAGGTTGGGGTGTCAGTTAATCCTTACCGACAGATCCGGTGTGCCTCACAGGGATGCATGGGGTCGACAGGCTGCGGGGCGAAGACGAGGAAGCAAGCTTTGGCGTTTGTCAGGAGCATCGTTTTAGGAACGGAGGATGAATCGGTTCATGCTGCTTGAACTGAAGACCTTGAGTTGTTCCCGATGGTCTCGGAATCAACGGAAATGCTGGGCGATGCTGTTCGCCGAATAGACGTCGATAGGGAACCGGGGAAATGGATATTGAGGCTATGAACTGCATGTTGAAGAGGATGTCGACGGTTAGAGGATCGACGGGACTAAGAGCACGCGACCTTCCCGCCGATACCGAAGAGGAAGGCTGGTTCGGCAGTGACACTGGGGTTGTTGGTGTGGGTGATGATGATCTAACCTGATCCCAGTCTCCGGGCAGGTGTGACCAGCCAGCCTACCCCACCATTCCGAGCCGCAGCACAGTGTCAGCTTGGGCATGCACTTTCGAAGGGTACAAA
The DNA here is from genome assembly GCF_003724135.2 of Verticillium nonalfalfae. Lineage (NCBI taxonomy): Eukaryota > Fungi > Ascomycota > Sordariomycetes > Glomerellales > Plectosphaerellaceae > Verticillium > Verticillium nonalfalfae. Next base: position 173,128 of record NW_021167250.1, on the reverse strand, counting down.
GTCGGCATCAAGAGGTGGGAGGTGAACCGTCCATTCATTCACAGGGCGTGGTCGCTCGGAGTTTCGGGCGGAAGCCTGGACATCGTTGCTGTGTTGGGCCAGCAATAAGCTATTAGAGTTTTCTGCTTCAGAATGTCGTGGTGTGACCGCCGCTCTTGGGGATCTCGTAGGGATCTCGCGGTACCCCCTTACTCAAGGCTGTTCGGAGTTACGGACGGCAGCCTGGTAGTGGAAGGACGGTTTGCTGTGAGAGCAGACCTCAGATATGATCAGGGAGATTATTCAATGCTCGGGTCACAGCTTGTTGCACTTTGAGATGTAACTATTCGGAGTTCCGGACGGATGCCTGGCCAGAGCGCACAATTCTGGCCTAGCCAGAAACTCTGACAACTGGCTTTTTTTTCTCTTGCGCGTCTCAAGAGAGTTTGTATCTTCCCGCTTTTCATCGATCCCCAGCGTTTCAAAATGCGGCGGGACACCCATATGATGAGAAAAAGATCACCAGTCAGCTTTGCGCAGCCTCAAATGGTCCGAACGCCGCCGGAGGCTTTGAAGATATTACAAGCAAGTGAGCAACCTCTTGTGTCGCGTATGCCGCACTGTATCACGATAACCCGAACCGAGGAGCACATCTTCCACCCCACCAAAAAGGCAGCCAAGCGACGCGAGCCAGGGAACCTGCATGCATGCACAGTGAGTACGCCAAATATCGCATGTCCCGAAGCGCACCATCACATCAGATATCCCTTGTACAAGGAAAAATGAGCAAGGAAAAACAATGTTTGGCATCAGGCGCATACCAGGTTAATTCATCTTCGGAGTGATACTCCACTGCGGTGGGTTCGTGAGCCTGGCTGTCAGCTTGAACCACACGTAAAGAAAAAAATGGGTAGAAGAACAAGAAAGAATTAGAGTGGACAGGCTGGCCAAGCAAAAGCAACACTCCTAAGCGGGGCCGATTGTCCCTCCACTTCAAGCTGCCGGGTGTCAGCCCTGGCCGACCGCCGATGACATCCGGGAGCTTCGGGAATGACCCCTCACATGTCAAGAGCATCCATTGGACTGAAGCATCTGGTTCAATGATGGCATTGGTCGCGTGTGCTGCGGAGATCAGCAAGACCCCGACGTGGTCGAGACTCTTTGGTCGTGAGATCAGCAGACGGATGTGGTGGAAGCAGCCAAATGCGCGACGTAAACGCTGCAGCCATGTCTCGGGCGCTCGCTCGATGCCAAAAAGATCGTGGTATGATGCTCGACCCAACCGCGAGCGCCACGAAGCCACCGAGCCATGGCGTAACAGAGTCTCAGCCAGCCGGCGGTGACACCGCCTCGTGGTGGTCAGTGGCGGACAATCTGTGGTTGGGCTGCCCGACGCCAAGGGCAGCCGCCTTCATAGACAATGTCCCCGATTGCAAGATGTAAAACGCAGATGATTCATTCCCCAGAAGCCAGCATGATCTTTAACTATTGACTGCGACCCTTCTCCACGTCGGCATCAACTTCCGGATGAGACGAGGTAGGCTGCGACCAGAGGTCGTACATGTAGTGCAGCCGAACAAAGAACACCACCATGCGACTCAAGGCGGGTTTGCTCCGTGCCACTGGTTCCGTCCGATGGTCCGGCATTTATCTGTTGGCTCGCCGCCACGCGCACAACGGCACAAGCCGCCTTGAGGATAGACCAGGCTGGGCACCTGCAAGCGGTCTATAGAGAGAAAAGGGGGTCGAGGAGGAGGCGGCAGGAGCTTCCGTTCGCCAAGGAGGGAATGTTCGCAGGCGTTCATGGTTCTACAGGCAGAATTGTCGCTCAGAGTTTTCCGCCAGGACGATCGACTGACTGCATGAGAGCTGGCGCATGATTCATCTCGTCAGCACCGACGGAGTGTTAAAAGTCGAGCATCCATCGCATTGCTTCATGACGGTTCACTATGCTGGTGTTGGGTGTGCCGCCAATCGTGGACCACGACCAGGAGGGATGATGCAGGTAGGGAAGCGGGCCGACGGTGGGCGGCAGTCTTAACATTCGTTCCCGACGTGTGGAGAGTCTTCAAGTACGACGACGGCGTACTTCATGCAAACGACCCGAGGGGGGCTTTGGCGTGCCCGAGTGTTGGTTCGCTGAGCTAGCTGAAGGTGGGTTGGGCCCTTTTGTCTCGTTCGTCTCGTACGTAGGTAGTTGGGTAGAAAGGTCTGAGCGTTTTGCCAAGCGTCGAGCCGTGTGGGCACGGCTCATTTGATGCTTGATGGCGAGCTGTCATCTGAGACTGGAATCGATAACCGCCTCGCAGATGGCGTTTCGCAGTCGAGGCTTGCCGTGCGATGAGAGAAAACGAAGAGGGAGCCCATAGCAAGGACAACGAATGGCAACAGTGATGTGAGTTCACGGAGATCGAGCCCATCCCATTGTGAGAAACAGCAAGAAGGGGCCTGACATGGCACCTCAGGCTGAAGCTAGAGAAGCAGGAACGAAGCACGTTGGCGCAAAGACCACCACTTGCCAAAAGCCCAGAAATGGTCCAAGTGTCAAGATGGCTTTCCCTGTCCAATCGCGCACCACCTCCCGAACGCTTGGGCCAGTCTTTGTCCAATCACGATCGCCAATCTGACGTCCCGATTCACCCTGGTGGGCTGCAGTAGGCAGGGGCTCGCCCAGCAGCTGCTTCAGCAGTTGGGAGAAGCACAGAGGCACAGGGGCACAGGGGCACAGAAGCCCAGAAGCCCAGAAGCACAGAAGCCCTGAAAGAGGCCCTGGTAGGCACAGGCACCGCGAATAATTTGGTGGTCGCTGGGTCAAGCCGGCGTGTGGACACGGACCGACCTGGGACTATCCTTGACCGCCGCGTTGCGTTACCTCCCGCAACCTCGCTTTTCTCCTGAAGATATTCCCAGACTGGCCCAGCTCAGCACGCATCGCATTCGACACACGCGCCACGCCTGGCGTCGTAAATACCCCCAAATCCTTTTTTTCACTTTCCTTCTTCTCCCTTTCCTGTGTCTGTTTGCTCTGCGCTTTGCACATACTACGACCCGCTTCTGTGCTCCGACTCTGCTGGCAGCTGTAATAATCGACCGAACGACGTCCAGCTACATACCTTTTCCCCCTTCCTTCGCGACAACCAGCCGGTAAACCACTACATCTGTATCCACACACCTGGCTTGCAGTCTTCTGATTCAGCTCTAGCTTTGCATCGGCGCGCAGAATTTATAGCGATTAGGGACCAATCCTCACGGCGACTTGTAGATCGCCTTGCGAGCATCCGACCTACGAACCCCTCCCTCCACCGCCGTATTCGTTACCTCCTCCGCGCCTTCCATCCGCACCGAATATACCAAACGAACGCGCTGTGCATATCCCATCCTATTTCCTACCTGATGAAGCACCGTTACCGACACTTTTACTGAGGCCATCCTCCCAACATTGCGGGGAGTTCGCCCGCATACTACGTCACCGTCTCGCAGCATTTTTGCAGGAGCGGAAGACCCAGTCTACGCAACAGTCCACACGCGTCCGAAGCCCCCGCTGGGGTTAAATATCACAAATGCCCTGGCAGCCGCTGCTTCGGATCGCATTCGCCGTTGCGACGTATCCGTTTGCTGCGCAATGCCCTGCCGACCTGCCACTCGAAATTGGCGACGAGCTGTACATTATCGAGGAAACCCCGGACGGCAACTGGCTGCGCGGCTATCTTGTAGCCCCGCCTAGCTTGCTTTCGGGACTCACATCTGTCAAGGGCCAAACTCTCGAGGCGCGCGTCTTCAGCGGTATTTTCCCACGGAGTTGTGTCGAGGTTCGCGAGGTCTTGGGCGAGACAGATGATCCAAACGAAGAAGATGATGCCACCAGCGATGATCATGCTGGCACAGAGCACTTTATCGAGAGCGACTCTGGTAAGAGTGGTTTGGCGGGCAACGCCGACAAGACACGGAAGAGGGATAAGACAGGCACTCGGAGCTCCAGAACAGACGACAAGGGACGCAAGCTTCTGAGGGAGCTCACCAATGGCACTCACGGCCGCCTTTCAATCCCTCTTGTACGGGACCCCGAGGCTCCACGCCCAGCGGCCCCTGTACCGATGCTCAAGATTGGCGACGAGACACCGACCTCCGCCGGAGAACCTCTGATCGACGAGATCGCGAGCTGCCTGCGAGAATGGCACTCTACAAACCTTCATGAGCTCCTCCTCTCTCGGCAATACTCGCGACTGGACGAACTTTCGCGACTTGTCACCTCCCTCAACCTAAGCCGACAACAATTTCTCCACAACGTCTTGACGACCCACGAGTACGAGCGCCTTCGCGAAAAGACGGTTTGGGACCTTGTGCGGGTAAATAAGCTTTGTGGCGGCGAAGTCATTGTTCGTGATCCCGAGGAGCGAGGTCGTGTCTTGACCGGTGATGACTCCGTGGTGGAGACAACAAAGCTGCAGTCCCTAATGAGCCTTCTTGATGAACCTCCTCAGCCAACTGTCGAGCTGACTGCGCTGCACCACGTCCTGGTCGAAATCAAGGGATTTGCTGGTGCCTCTACCGAAGAGACATCGCTTGCGGTCTACTTAGTATCCAAGGCGCCTGGCAGCTCGCCCGCTCCACTTTCAGAATGCTTCATGATCGAGATCCCTCCCGGAGGCACCCTGGGAACCCTGGCCAAGTCAGGCCAGTTGAAGACACTATTCGCAGATCTTTCTGCTCAGGACATCGGCGATGCGCCATCCGCTGAGTCGGAGTTGTACCTTGTGGTCAAGGTCCGAGCTACGCAGCAGATCATTGGTGGCGGAAAGCCTGAGTCGCGCTCTGGATCTAAATCTCAACCGTTCAAACAGCAAGACCCTACGAAACCCCCTTCAGCGAGCGGCAACAAGACAATTAGGAGAAGTCTTATGTGGGGCAGCAAAGGTTCAAGAACAGGGTTTTCTCGCGGCGGACAGATGAACAAGATGGACTCGGTGACTGAGCGAGCCGACATGCGGCCCCCCACGAATGGAGAAAGTCGTGATGGCCAACAGCCACCCAGCACTGCCGGGTCAAGATCACGAAACGGCTCCCTCGACGGCAACCAAGACTCACACTTGATGGCTGAACGAACTGTGGGAATTGGTGTTCTGAGGCTGAACTCGATCATGAAGCAGAGCGACTCGATCGAGCAGGTGCTCAACGTATGGTCGCCGACGCCAACTTATCTGTCTGACAAGCAAGGCGGCGAAGAGTGGGATACCTTGGTTCGTGAGCTAATGGACAGCAAGTCTGGTCACTATGAGAGGTCCAGGAGGGCGGAGCGCGTACAAGTCCAATTGAAGGCTTTCAACCATCCTGATGCCGATGCACTCATCAAGGCCACGCCGACGCTCCTTGCTGGTGTTTGCAAGACCGCCAAGATTGGCTTCTCGGGAGCACCGACCAAGCCAAGATCAGACATATATGTGACGCTCGACCAAGCCGCTCTATCGAGACAGAATCTTCTGTCACGTTATGGAGGCAACCCGACGACGATTTCCAGCAACGTGCATGCCAACAATCTTCAGCTCACACTCGAAGTGCGCCGAACTTCCGGACAACGGATTGAGAACTGCATATTCGCATCATCAAATACAGAAGGTGTTTCCACATGGCGTTCACTTGCTGCTGAGAGGGGAGAAGCATGGCGCCAAACTATCAGGCTCTCGGTATCCCCTGAAGACGTTTTTACCTCACATATCGTCATGCTCCTCTCCGACTCGCCGGGGTCCCCCTTTGCCGTTGCTTTCATGCCACTCTGGAACCAAGAGGCCTTCCTCCGGGATGGGTCTCACGCGCTTTTACTCTACAAAATCGACGATTACACAGCAACGGCACAGGCTGGTCCAACTGGAAAGGGTGGTTATCTATCGCTGCAATGGAGCGCTAGGGGTAACGACGAACAGAGCGCCGAAGTTACGGGACCACTGGCAACGCTTCGCGTTCACACATACCTCTGCAGCACACGGTTCTCACAGGACCGTATTGTTCTGGGCCTTCTGAGGTGGAAAGAAGCGTCAAAGGAAGAGGTCCCATCGCTTCTGAAGCACCTCGTTTTTGTGCCCGAGATTGAGGTTGTGAAGCTCTTGAGTGATGTCCTGGACGCACTTTTCGGCATCTTGGTCGAATACGCTGGGAATGACGACTTCGAAGACTCAGTCTTCACCGCGCTTGTCAGGGTCCTCGGCATTGTACACGATCGCAGATTCAACCTTGGCCCACTGGTAGACCAGTACGCCGAGAGCCGCTTCAACTACCCCTTTGCTACGCCTTGTCTCGTTCGGTCCTTCACTCGTCTGTTAGAGAAGCCCACGGAACCGGAAACGTCACGAAAGCTTCGATCCACTTTCAAGGTCGTCCGCCACATTCTCAAGTTCATTACCCACGCCAGAGGTCAACAGAAAGCCAAAGAGGCTGGAATAGGTATCACATCCTCAACACCTGGCTTTACTCGCCATCTTCGCACCATCTTCAAGGCTTTGGATGCGATGATGCGCAACAATGCGCCCGTCCTGGTTGGAAGCCAGACTCTGGCAGTGCAGCACTTTCACACTTGGCTTCCCGAGCTCGCTGGACTCCTCACTCCAGAAGAAATTCTGCACATCGCTATCGATTTCATGGACTCTTGTGCTGGCGTTAAGGGGAAGCTTGTGCTATACAAACTCATCCTGGTCATTAACTACTCCAAGCTCGACATATTCTCCAACCCTGAACAGAAGTCCGCGCTCAGCACGAACACGGTTAGGTGGATAGAACCTCACTGGGGCCACAAGGAGAATGTGACCGATCTGTGGAAGGAACAGGTTCGGCTCTGCTGCTCGATCCTGGCAACTCAGGTTGGCACCTTAGGGCCAGAGATTCCTGACTACATCCCAAAGCTTATCGACTCTTACCTGTCGATCCAAGCTGTGCCTTCGCGGCCACGCAACCGACTCTCCCTCCTCTTTCCAATGTCCTATCCTTTCCCGAGCAAGGCTGTTGCCGATGAAATTACCTACGACGAGACTCTCATCGAGCTTTCGGCTATCCTCTCAGCGCTGTGCAACTCTCCCGCCGGCATGCAGCTCGACCTTGGCGAGGCAGACCTCACTGTGCTGCTTGAGAACGCTCTCCGTGTTTTCATGAGCATTCTCAACGGCCAGGCTTTCCCCTCTACCTGGTTGAGTGTGCATATTTACCACCACAAGTCCATCATGAAAACCCTGCAATATCTCTCGAACATCATGCTTGAGTCGTTTCTTCCTGATCCCGATGACGCAGAGAACTTCAACACGGAGCTGTGGAAGATGTTCTTTACGACACTTTTGAAGCTTGTTGGCAGCCCGGGCCTCGCTCTCGAGACCTTCCCAGAGCAGAAGAGGCGCGCCGTTTGGAAGATTGCTGGGGACGTCCGAGAATCCGGTGCTGAGCTGCTACGCCGTACGTGGGAGGCTATTGGCTGGGACACCAGCATTGAAGAGCGAGCTCGCTACGGCCTCACAAAGATGGGAGGCTACCAAGTTCAGTACGTTCCAACACTCGTTGGCCCCATCGTCGAGCTCTGCCTTAGTGTGCACGAAGGACTTCGACGAATGGCGGTTGAAGTGCTGCAGACTATGATCGTCAGCGAGTGGACCCTAAGCGAGGATCTTTCTGTCGTCCAGACGGAGATGATTGACTGCCTTGATCTGTACTTCAAGTCGAAGCCTCTGACGGAGAGCATCCTTCAAAAGCTCTTTGTTACTGAGCTTCTGGAACGATTCGATCCACTCTCCGAAATCCCTGATGAACCGCTTTACGCTGCTGTTCGTGAGATGGTCGGCACTGTGGATGAGTTCCTTGAACTTCTTGTCGCTGTACACAGCGGTGACGTGGCCGGCGAAGCGTCCCATATGATTAACCGTCTCCGGCTGATGGAGTTCCTTCGAGACATGCAGAAAGAGGAAATATTCATCCGTTACGTCCACCAGCTGGCTCTCCTTCAGCGCGAGTCTAGGAACCATACCGAGGCTGGGCTGGCGTTGCGCCTACACGCTGACCTTTACGACTGGGATCCTACACGACAGGTTATCGCACTTCACGACCCCGAATTCCCAACTCAGTCACAGTTTGAGCGCAAGGAGCGAATCTACTTTGACATGATCAAGCACTTTGAGGACGGCGAGGCCTGGAGCAGTGCACTCACTGCATACCAGGAGCTGCGGGTTCAGTACGAGACCAACATTTTCGACTTTTCGAAGCTTGCAAGAACAGAACGCGCAATCGCCAAGATTTACGAGACGATTGCCAAAAGCGACAAACTGGTCCCCAAGTACTTCAAGGTAGTGTACAAAGGGCTCGGGTTCCCGGCTGGCCTGCGTGACAAGCAGTACGTGTATGAAGGCTCACCAACCGAACGCGCATCCGCCTTCACCGATCGCATGCAAGAGCAATATCCGTCCGCCCAAATCGTCACCGGCGGCGATGTTGATGACTCGGAGGGCCAGTTCTTGGTCATCTCCGCCATCTCTCCCCATCGCGACCTCTCTCACCACGTTTTCCAACGAGCCCGCGTACCTCAAGTCATCCGGGATTATCTCATCTCTTCTCAGCCTCAGAACTTCTCAGTGTCATCTAGGCGCAACACCACTGGGCCTGTGGCTGAGCACTTTGCGGAGAAGGTGGTCTACACAACAGCCGACCCGTTCCCAACAATCTTGCGGCGCAGCGAGGTAGTTGGTGCCTACGACGTCAAGCTCAGTGCGTGGGAGACGGGACTGGAGCGCATCGTCCGCAAGACGCAGGAAATGACGATCATCGAGAAGCGGGTCGCCGAGGGTGACGACGAAAACGCGCAGCTGCTTCTCGATGCTGTTGGTGTCTCGGTGAATCCCAACTCGGAGAACAGTGTTGTGTGCTACCGCCAGCTGCTCCCAGAACCCGAGGATGAAGAAGACATTGAGCTCAGTCCACAAGACAACGCCATCCGTATGGCCCTGGTGGACCATGCCATCATGATCAAGAGGTGTCTCGGGACTTTCTCGCGCAGCGCCAACGACATGCTCCGCCGCCGACACGACGAGCTCATGACTTGTACGTTTGTTCCCGTAACGCAACCAAGATTTGTATTAACGTGCCACAGACTTTGTCTCAACCTTTGCGCCCGAAATCGCCCATTTCGCGCCTGCTCAGCCGTCTCACGAGGTGACTGCTGCCCCATCTCCGACCTGGCGAGGTTCCTCTCCGTCTATCTCGTCACCGCGCCCTCAGAGCGTCATAACGGCGATGGCCAACGGCATCATCACGGAGGAGGCAGCCTCTGTCCAACCCGTCTCAATTCGACAGGGACGAGGAGCCCGCCTCAGCTTCTTGGGTGGCCGAAAGAAGGAGCCAGCCACGCCGACACTGACGAACGGGGATCATTACGGTGCAGGTGAGGTTGACGCGGCGAGTGTGCGTAGCAAGAGCTTCGACAAGGACCACAGCAGCAATCGTCGCAGCATATTGCGGAGCAACGGTTCCGATGCACCCGTCCTTCCCAGTCTTCCTCCCGTGGACACTGGTGATTGGATCACAGACTCGGGTGGCCGTCGCAGCTCCGACCTGCGAACGCTATCGCTGTCGCGCACTGGCACGGGCAGTGGCGCAGCAGAGAGGCACGAGGAGCGGCCTCAACCGAGCGTCAGCAGCGGCGGAAACCAGGCACCAGGGCTGGTCAAGATGGGCAGCGTCCGCAAACGATTCAGCATGCTCAAGCTCGGTAAGAAGAGCAGCCGGGGCAACGGGCTCATGGGCGCCGTCGACGAGGAATAGGACTTTCTCGAGACGGTGCGGCGGATGGGGTACATGAATGAGGAGACGGGCGAGTGGCAATACCCGGTGTCTTGACACCACTGTTTTTATTTCTTGATTTGTCTTGTAATTATCCTGTCCCCCTTGTCGGACTCTCATTTCTCCAGCGCCGTCTCTTTTTCTTCTTCTTGGGCGTCGCGACCTATAGCGAGAGGGCGGAGCACCCTGTGGTGTTCTCGAGGTGACGGGAGGTCGGACTTCCAGGATACCCTGTCGACTGGGGGTAGTCTCACTCTTGCATTCTCGTTGCGCAAGACGGAGAGTTTGTGTGGATTGGGGCTTTGCTGTTCACAGCCTCGGAGTGGTGGTGTTCTGGACATGTACGAATCAATCCGGGCTGGACTGTGAATACGGCCCCCGTTTCTTCCGCGCCTCGATCGATCGATTGAGAGGCATGTGGTCTGTAGCTGTTGTTCGCTTCGAAGATAATACCAATTTGGCTTTTGAAAATGCGTGCTGCCCGCTTGGTGCAGTGAACATGTGCTGCTACAGTGTGCTTATTCTAGGTCAAGACTGGTTTGACCATGGAATTGTCATGGCACGTACAAGCAACTCTTGTAGACCCAGCCGCTTCAGTAGAAGACTACACCCGCCAGACAATGTCCACTCACTGGACGATGAAAAATCTGGCAAATGCAGCTCGACCGTTCTGATCAGCCAGACGACCGTTGATGTATGTCCCCTTTTAGTGTCCGTGGATTTCCTGGCGTCTATGAAGTTCCATCTCCTCGCTCGGCTCTGTGCTGTGCACCAACAATCTCTCGGGCCGAAGGAGGCAGAGTAGGAAACGCAGTGCTCGCTTCAGATGCCCAACACTCCTGCCACGGGAGCCATCATGGGGCTTGGGAATAGAGTGACGATGAGGATTGAGCCTAGACTTGATCGTGGATATTTTGCTGCCGACACCTCATCTGGCGAATAGCTCTGCTGATCACACTTTTTGATGAACAAAGTTCGAGAGAGCAGGATGTTTGAGGCGATACTTGGATGCATCAGACAGAGGATCATAGGCATGATGCCCCTCCCTGCTGATCAGTGGGGAACGCATCCTGCCCCCGTCCATCTCCCGAGAGCGGGCTTATACGTATGTCTTGCAGAAAGAAACAAGACTCCGGGCGAGGTGACGTCAAACAAGCATGCCCCGTTCTCGGGCCGCTGCGAACTCCGTGGAGAGTGTGGGGTAGATGTGGAATTCTCATTCCGCCGTCTCGGTGGGGGCGTCCGGCTCTTCCGATCTTGGATTTGGGGCTTGGGGCCATGAGATCATGACCTAGCCCCGAGCTTGACGTGGACTTGTATAAAATGGTTTGGAGAAGTTCTTCAGCCGTCGTTGGATTCTCTCAAAATCAAAAACCAGCATTCTCCTGCACACCTCAAACCAGATCAACAGCAAACATGTCTCACCTCAAGTACTACGCATACGAGGGCGTCGGGGTACGGAACCGAGAGAAGTATCGATATAGTCAAGCAGTCCGCGTTGGCGACAGAATCGAGTGTGCCGGCCAGGGTGAGTCGCCCGGCACATCCTGACAAGAGGGCCTCGAGCTCGCTGCATCTTGCTCGTTGATGAACTCGCTTTCTGACATGAGCTGCAAGGCGGCTGGCACGATGACGGCACATTCGAGATGGAAATCAACGTCCAGATCGACCGTGCGTTCGCCAATGTCGAGAAGAACCTCAAGGACGCTGGCGGAAAGGGCTGGTCGCAGGTCTTCCGTGTTGATTCGTATCATGTGCCGCTCGACGATGAGGCGCTCGCTGCCATGATTCGGAATTTTGCCAAGTACATGCCCGATCACCAACCGATCTGGACGTGTGTTGGTGTTCCGCGTCTCGGGGAGGAAGAGATGAAAGTGGAAATCGCCGTGGTAGCCCATGATGCGGAGGGGGCCAAGACGGCCTGATGGGGTGTCAAGTCAGTGGACTGAGGCCCTTGTGATAAGAGCCACGGACCGAAGGACATGCTTTGAAGGGAAATGGAGCCCTGACGAAAATAAAGCTGACATACGAGCTGCAACAACGTCTGTTATTTTTCGACGCATGCGTTTTCAAGCTTGTCCAGCGAGAAGGGAGGAGGGGTTAGTCTGAGGTAGGGCTAGGTACCTAAGGTAAGGTACCTTATGATGCCTAAAATAAAGAATGCATCAACGTTGACTGATGGTAAGGTACCTAAGTGACAATTGAAAAGTCGGCAAGCGCGGACGGCTCACAGGCATCCCACAACCCTCATGGGCCTTTCCATGTCAAGTCATGCTAAGAAGGAGCAACTCACGCGGAGTGGAGCTCGATACCACGTCGTCGTTGGACAACCGAAGGCAGCGCTACTACTTGCTACCTGTCAAGTCATCTTCACCAACCCTCCTCTCCACTCCCATACCAACCCAACCTTGAGCTCTACATGGTACATGTCTAGCCAGCCACGTGTCTGCCAAGAATATCGTCTGCCAAGAATGTCGTCTGCCAAGCATCTCGAAAGCTTTAGCACCATCAGTCCCTAGCAAGCCACCACAACTCGAACCCCGCCAAGCCCATACGCAACCTCACAGGTGCCAGAGGCGCCTCGGCACAGGGCCTGCTTCAAGGGCACTTGCGCGATGCAACACATCGTAAAAGGCACGAGATGCATCACCCCTTCAGGACATGACGACCTCGCATCACGAGACTGGAAAGGGAAGTGCCGTCATGTACCGAATCATCCACGCCACATCACGAGAGCATCCCCGCAGCGACGCCCGCCAGAAATTGCTGGGTCGCGACTTGTGTTACATCGTGGCCGTGTTTGACTTATGGCAAGATTTTAAGCATGTACGCCGACTCCGGCATCGAGTCCGGCAAAAAGAAAATAGGATGATGGGGTTGCGAGGGCGAGGGCGAAGACGCTGGGAGACAAAGAACCATATCGGGCAACAACAAACCCGTGCACAAACGAAGCGTGCGTCATGGTCAACGATGCCGCCTCCCCGGCGTTGCGCTACCACCCAATCCGACATGACCCCAGAGGAGCCGATGCATGCCAGAAAATTTCTGTCTTGAGCTTAGTACCGAAAATGATGCCTCTTTCTGCCCAACCATGAAGGGAGAACACGAGATTCTGGACGGCAGCCGGGGACTGGGGCATGGTGCTCAGCGTGCGACAGTGGGAATGAAGAATGCTTGTGATAGGGACTACCTTATCTTCTGCGACAGGCAACAGCAGCGCATTACTGGCATTTCATCTCCCCGTCACGAAGGCCTGGCTGGGTAGGAGACGCCGGCCCCTCGTATAGGCGAAGAAGCAAATTAGCGCACCGACAACGAGGGACCAAAATAGGTTCGTTGTGGAGTGTACTGGCTCTTCGCTCAGCGGTCTAGCCAGCAACTGGAAAGTCTCAGTCTGGGGCTTCTAGCCGGGAACCGATACGACCTAACCTCCGCCGGGTCCAGCCCGGCGAAGGGCCTCGCCCGTTGGTTGTGCCCTCAGCGTCTTCAGCACGACGTCATGACGCGACTCGACATGTCTCAAGTGTCACGAAAGAAGCTCCCTTGCTTTAGGCTACACTTTAAGGGACCATCAGGCCAGGCCGTCCCTTTTTAAGAAGAGGCACCCGCCCACCCATCTGGTGTGGTTGGGTACCCCGCATTCTTCCTGACGCGCCCAATCCTGGTGTATGTATCGCCAAGCTGTTTCCTCACCGACCTAGCTAGCCAGCTCACATCTTGACGCTCCAACTTCACACCACTTACACAACGGGGACCCGATTGTAGCCTGGCCAAGATGCAACCAGAAAACGTGGTCATCACGGCGCACTGCCTCTGCAGGAAACACACATTTACTGCTTCGCTACCTACATCAAGCCTACCTCTGGAAGCGACTGTCGACCACAGCGATGGCGCGCGATACTTGACTGGCGGTTTGTTCCTCGCCACGGCGCCGTGGCCGACGCCGCAGGAGAACGTTTCTACCTTGAAAGCATACACCGTCTCCAAGACCGTTGAGACCTTTTCGTGTGCCACATGTTCATCGCAAATGTTTCAGCGAGAAGATGGTCAGTTGAGAGTCATCACCGGCGTTCTCGGAAAGAACAAGGGACTCGTGCAGTACAGCAAGCACACGGGCATGGAGGGCACGAAAGACGGAGGGGTCGCGCCATGGTTCGGCCAAATAACTCCCTCCGAGCAAAAAACAAGCAAGGCATGCGCCGAGTCCAGCGAAACGGAACTGCGATGCCACTGCGGCGGCGTACACCTCGTGCTTCATGGCGCGCGTGCCGAAGACGCTGAAGCGTGGCGCGCGATTGTCGATCCCGAGTCAAAGCGGTACCTGGCGACACTCGACGCTTGCGACTCGTGTCGCACGACGGTGGGCTCCGACGTTGTCTGCTGGGCTTTTGCACCGATTGCGCGCGTCAAATTTGCCGGCGAGTGGTTCGGGTTTCCGACCAACGTGGCTGATCTCAAGGCCGCCGTCCTGCGAGGCGTTGCGGGGCTCGGCACCATGAAAGTGTACGGCAGCTCGCAAGGCGTCGAGCGCTTCTTCTGCGGGCGATGTGCCGCCTCTGTTTTCTACACGAGCAGCACACGGCCGAAGCAGGTTGATATCACCGTCGGACTCTTGAGGCGGCCCGGCGGCGCAAGAGCGGATGGTGCGCTGAGCTGGGCGCTGGGCAGGGCGGATTATCTCGAGGATGTCAAGGGGGGATGGCGTGAGACTGTGATCAACGAATTTGTCGAAGGCAGCGAGCGGTGGAGGCTAGACAAGGGCGTCGCTGAGGATTTCCTGAGGGCCAGAGGTGACGTGTGAATTTGTGGCATTTCATCTTGGCCTCCACTGCGGCCTCCATTCGGGAAGCGAGTTTGACTCTGTACTTTTACTATCTTTATGTACTTGTACATTGAAGGGGAGCAGCCACGGGGGCGGGGGCGGGTATCAAGGGGGGGGGGGAGTTATGTGTCTATCTCATGAGCGCAACGCCGAGGCGACGCCAATCAAGCCGGCGAAAGGCCATTTCACAGCCAACCTGTCCACGAATCCCTTCTTCGCGCGCTCCTTTTCAATGTCGACACGCACCTTGTCGTAGACGGTGGGCAGCGTCGTGGCGTGGTACTTGAGGCGCAGCTCGTCGTACCACGCGCGGCCGTAGATGGCCCAGAAGTCTTCCTCGTCATAGTAGGCGTGCGAGTACAGCACCTTGCGGCCGCCGAGGGCGCGGACCTCGGCCTCGAGGTCGCGGTTCGTCCGCACAAAGGCCTCGAGGTCCTTGGGCCCGCGGCCCCACACGCCGACGTTGAGCGACGGCGCGCCCGGCGGGTCGGTGGCCGGGTGGAAGGTGGGCGTCGCGATGGCGGGCAGCGGACACAGCCACAGGGGCCAGACGGGGTTCGTGGCGACGAGGTGGTCGACGAGCTGGGGGGCCGCGGCGTAGGGCACGGCGAGGTCGTGGACGAGGTAGCGGAAGGTCATGCGGCTGCCGCCGCCGAGGCCGGCGCGGTAGAGGTTGCGCGTGCGCATCAGCGGGTTCAGCAGGCGGCGCGTCAGCGGCGTGAAGGGCACGAGGGGCCGGAAGTAGGCAAAGGCCAGGGCGCCGGTCCAGAAGCCGCCGCGGTCGTAGCGGAAGAGGTAGTCGCGCAGTGGCAGGTAGTCGGCGGGCGGCGGGGCCTGGCCCTTGCGCAGGGCGCCGAGAGCGGCGGCGCGGTCGCGGGCGTGCAGGTAGAACCAGGGATCGCGGGCGTGGGAGAAGGTGCGCAGCGTGACGTCGATGGGGATGGAGCGCGACATGGTGCCGGTGATGACGAGGCCCTGGGTGGCGCTGAAGAGGATGCCCTCAACAAAGTCATTGGCGGCGACGTGCGTCGCTGCCTCGACGGCGGCGCAGGTGGCCTCGACGGTCGTGTGCAGGGTGTACTCGACGCGGACGTAGGACTCGGCGTCGAGGAGGCGCAGGTCGAGGCGCGTCACGATGCCGAGGGTGCCGAGGGCGCCGGGGGCGGCGGCGAAGAGGTCGGCGTTCTGGGTGGGCGAGGCCTCGACGATGTCCCCGTTGGCGAGGACCATCTCGACGCAGGTGACGGCGGCGTCAAAGGCGCCGTGGCGGAACGACGACGACTCGCCTGCCGAACCGGCAAAGGCGCCGCCGGCGGTGATGCCGGGGAACTCCATGACGACGGGGGGCACGAGGTTGTGGGGTAGGATGGCATCTAGCAGGCCGTCCATGGCGACATTGGGCTCGACCGAGACGGTCTTTGCGGCCTTGTCCACATGAAGCACATGGTTGAGGGCGGATATGTCGACGACGGGCTGGCCGTGGGCGGGGCGTGTTGAGTTTGTGGAACCGTGGTGGATGCGGAAGGGTTGGCGGCGAGCGTGGAAGGTCTTGACGGCGGCGGCGATGCTCTGGACGGTTGCCGCGTGTGAAGCTGCCGTCTTTGCGTCCATTCTGTGATGCTGCTGCTGGGGTCGATGAGATGATGAGGTATAAGATGAGCTTTTGCCAAGTCTGATGAGGTCGAAACGATGTAGTCAGCCGGAGGGCTCGGATCTCGGATGGTGTCTTGATCTTGATGTGGTGGTGAGACATGAGGTGACGTTGACGTGACGCCAGGTGTCACCAGGTGGGGTGGTGATTGGACTCAAGCGTGGGCTACCTTGGGTAGGTAGGTATCTTGGAGTGCAAGCAGCCAGGATCAAGCATGATGCCGCGCTTTGGATTGAATGGATGGAATGGTCCTTGGCTGGATGAGAGATCGTAGCCTTGATATTCGTATTTTCGTCGCGGGTTGATGGAATCTTGGCAGAAGGAGCTTGGCTTTGATGAACTCGTCATTTGATGAACTCTGCATTTCGAGCAACGTGTACCTGCGTGAGCAGGCCATGGCCTCCTCTGCAGCATTGCAGAAACAGGCAGCAAGAGAGGCCAGCCAAAGCAGCTGGTTGAGGACGAGAGACAGAAGGCCAGTGTATCGAGCTCATGGCGAAGCAAGATGCCGCCAGGGTATCGTGCTCAAGGCTGCAGGCGAATATCGGAGCAAAGAGGCAAGGACTGGTGACTGCCGATGGTCTCGAGGTGCCGAGCCGAGATGGTCATGGCCGACGAACTGCGCCTCTTCGGTTCCCATGAGCGCACATCGGTCGCCAGGCGAGGATTCTGTCGAAGTCCTGTGTCCTGTCGAAAAGGAGGATGGAAATGCGGACAGGCTGCTTTATCGTTGACAGAGACCAAGACGCCAGGACACACAAGTGGAGCAACAGCTGCAGTCACCATTGGTGCAGGCCGCGACGAATCATGGATCCGCGTGCGTGGGTTAGGGTTGGTCCAGTCAGACGAGCCTCTGCCATCCGAAGCAAGGCCAATCCCCAACTCCCTTCACTCCACCATCTTTCGCTCTCTCAACCGGGGACCCTGACAGTTCGTGATACAGTGCACATCGCTTCTTCGCACTTATACGTGCCCTTCATGCTCTATAAATGGATCTCAACGACTTTGTTTCTTCACACGAAGGGGACATGGGGTGGATAGATGGCTCGCATCTGAAGCTTGCCTCTATGTCCACTTGCCTCTGTATTCATCCAGCAATTTTCAAGCCTGCCTCTTCCCCTTCATCGTTCATGTCCATCTCGTACTTGCGTGTATTCATTGGCCTCAGAACCACCCATGATCCCGATAGTCCAACCTATCCTCCCTCCCCGTGACACCATGGCCAATTCCAGCCCTCAATTCAAACAGGAGATCCAGCAGGTGATCCCTTCGAGAAGCACCCCTATCTTCCAGTCAGTCCACTCACATCCGCGCAGATGATGTACATTGCCGGCGAGACCCAGGACACCTCCGACGAGACGACAACCCTCATTGAGAGCATCATTCACGGCCAAGTCGTCCACATGGTCCGTCTCTCCTAAACACTTCCTCACAGCTAACACCAGCTGCTCACTCCACCCAGCTCACCACAGCCAACGACCTTGCTTTGCGCCGCGGCGCCCGCCTCTTCACCGTCGCAGACCTCATCTTCCAGTTCCGCCACAACACGCCCCGCGTCGACCGCCTGCGCACCTTTCTCACCTGGAAGGCCATCCGCAAAACCGTCAAGGATGCCGACGACAAGGACGCCCTCGCCGCCGCCGACGACGAGCCAGACGTCGACGACGGCGCCGGCGCCGGCGCCATCAAGGCCATCCCCGCCGTCCACCTGCCCTGGGACCTCGCCTCCTTCTTCGCCGAGCAGCCGCCCGACTCGGACGACGCCGCGACGGCCACGGCCGCCGACGCCCTAACGAGCGGCGCCTCGCTCGAGAAGCTGCGCCGCGACGACGAGCGCACGCGCACCATGACCGTCGACGAGTACGCCACCTGGTCCGAGTACCGCCACGCCTCCTTCACCTGGCGCAAGGTCAAGCGCTTCCGCGCCTGGGCCGGCCTCGGCGTCATCGCCGACCACCGCGCCGGCGACGACGTGCTCGACGTGCTCGGCTTCGTCACCTCCGAGATGGTCAAGCGCCTGACGGCCGAGGCCATGGCCGTGCAGGCGCGCGAGGGCCTCGGTGTCCACGTCGTCGCCGTGGCGGCGGCGACGGCGACGGCGACGGCGGCGCGGGAGAAAACGACGGCGGGGGGGCTGTTTGGCGGCGCGCGCGGGGAGAGGGAGGCCGTCGCGGCGCGCCATGTGCGCGTTGCTTTCCAGAGGCTGCAGTGCGTGCCGAAGAAGAGGAGGGCCCTGCTCGTTGGGACGAGGCTTCCGAGGAGGGAGGAGCTGCAGCTGGTGAGATGGCTTTCTGCTGTGATGTCTGGTGTTTGGCTAACGTGAGCGCAGATCTGAGCAGACATGCACGACTCGTATCTGCGTGTTTGATTCAGGATCTCTGTGACACCATTTTTTTACTTGACCCATTTCTTCTCTGTGTCAAATCACTAGGAAAGCGAATAAGGAGGAAGGGGGGAAAAGGGGGGAGGGGTTCATACAACCTCTCCCTGAGGAGCCCGGTCAAAGTTGCTGATGGGAGATGCAAAGTGCCATTTGCCCAAATTGACCTTCTTATAGTGAGAGAGAAAAGAAGCATGTGTAGACCAGAGTCGTAATCAAGCCATTCTATATAAATGTACACAAATTTCATCCTAACAAGTAGTACTATCGGGCCATCGTGGAAAAACCTGGTCTTATGGCGGCAGTATTGTACTCTGCGACTTGACTTTCCATGCTAATCTGCAGCCAACGGTGTGATCAAGGGTGCGATGAAAATAAATATGGAATCAAATTGCCATTCATACAGTCGTAAAGTTCCATCAGCACACTCTGTCCGCGGCAACTGATGCCGCCGATGACAGCCGCCTCGTACCCAACCCATGCGGTCCAATGCCGGCCACAACGAGCCTCTCACTGCTTATCCCCGTTGCCGTCATTGATGCCCTCCCTCAAAATCTCGATCTGCTTCTGGATCTCGACCCAGAGCACCAACTTATCGAGCCCGTCGCCCGCGTCATCACTCACCACGACCCACGCATCGGCCGACGCCCCGCTCGTCCGCCTCTCGCCGGCCCCGGTGCCCCTCCGCGCCAGCGCCAGCAGCGCCGCGACGAACGCCTCCTGGATGTACGCAAAGCTGAACTTGTCCGTGATCTCGGCAATGGCGCGGCACAGACGATCCGGGAACTCAATCTCCTTGTTGCTCTTGAGCTTAGCCTGCCAGAAGCGGCAGTACGCCTCGCGCTGGTCGACGTTGGGGTCCGGGAAGAGGTACTTCCTGTCGAAGCGGGAGGGGCGTTTCTGTGTTTTGTCAGTCGGGGGTCTTTACCTACGAAGAGGGAATCGCGAAGGGGGAGGGGGAGACTGACGGCAATGCCCGGGTCGAGGCGGTCGAGGTGGTTCGTGCTGGCAATGATAAAGATGCCGTCGTTGGACTTGAGCCCGTCGACCTCGTTGAGGAAGTAGCTGCGCACCTCGTCGGTGATGATGGTGTCAATATCCTCGAGGACGAGGTAGCAGGGCGCAAATTCGCGGGCCTTGTTGAAGATCTGCGAGATGGCGAACGACGGCCCGCTCCACGAGTCGAGGCTGCGGACGTAGAGGGTCGGGACGTAGGGGTCCAGGGACTGCAGCATGCGCATCGTGGCCTTGATGGTGATGGTCTTGCCGTTGCCGGGCGGGCCGTGGTAGATGATGCCGCGCTTCCAGGGGACGCGCAGCTTCTCGTACGTGTCGTGGCTGTTGAAGAAGGAGAGATGGTCGTTGATGAGGGCCTCCTTCATGCTCTCGTCGAGGATGACATTTTCCCACCTGGCCGACTGCACGCTGTCCCACAACTCGGCCGACCTCTGCCACCAGCCGCCGTCGAAGACGAGGATCTCGTTGCGCACCTCGGAGCACCAGGCGCTGACGGTCCTGACGAGGGCATCGGCGTTGTGACGCTGGGGCGTCAGAATGTACCAGTTTCGAGAGGCGCCCCATGGATCGGTACCGTCACGACCGTCGACGAAGTAGAGGATGAATTCATGGCCCTCCCATTTGTATAGGAAACGGCCGTACAGCATTTGTTCGGCGATGAAGCCGACCGAGCCATTCAACCGGCGAAAGGGGGGCACATAGAACGTCCATTCGAGCGAATTGGGCAGGGAACTGTTGTCCTCGAGCGGGATGACTGATGCGTTGCCCTGGGCTGCGAACGAAAGGAGGTCAAAGGCATCGCCTGTGAGCATGGGCACGGGCACGACCGTGAGCGACAGGTTGGGATACTCATCAGACAGCGAGCGGGTGATGAGGGCATCCGTGTTGATACGTGTGCCCATCGAATGGTCAAAGTACTGCCTGGTTGCGGGATCACTGTGCTTCTCAGATCGTGGAGCCGGCGTCGGCGCCGGCGGCGGGACTGGAGAGCGTGACGTGCTCGCCTGGGACGGGCTGGCGTGCTTCAGAGCGCCGCAGAGAGTCGGTCGAACGGCAGTATCGCCGCCTGTGGCATGAAGACGCTCAAAGTGCTTGCGCAGCTGGACAATGTTGGCTGGCAGCGGTCCATTGAAGGATCCGTTCAGAGGACTGTTGGCAATTGGATCCATGACGGGCCACGGAGAACGGACTCGACGGATGGGAGATGCAAGTAAACAGTTTGTCAATTGATGATGAAGCTCAAAGATGCACAGTTCAATGGCGGGGAGATGGTGTGAGAGATGAAGATGGAAGGATTTATGAAGAGGACAAATGCTGGTGCCTGATGGAAGGACGAGGCAAGGGCGGCCAGGAGAGGGGAGGGGGGTTGGTCGTGTCTGAGGTCAACGTGAGCCGACTGCGCCGCCCGAGAGGCACAGCTGTGGCTCAGGCGGGACATTTGCGCTGATCGGCGGGAAGCACAGGCTACGGTGCGCTGAAACAGCGATTCGGAAGAAGGCCTCAATGTGACGATGGAAGGGAGACAGGCACTTGAACGATGGACATTCTACCTAATCTGACTGGTCAAAATATCTTGGGCGTGTCATTTGTCTACAGATACCCGAAGCTTTCGAGGTGGTGACACGCATCTTGACCATGCCTTTGGCCAAATCCTAGGTTTAACGAGAGGGTGTCGCATAAGGTACGAAACAGCTGCGTTGAATATGGAGAGAGCCAAGGGGGAGTAGTCTGAGTTTGTATCAGGGTATCAGGCAAGTCTGCCACATTGATTAGTACTATATGCGCAAATTGGTGTCCGGGCAGGTATCCCTGGCGATGTATGGCTTTACGGATACTGTCTCATCGAGTCCGGTTCGGCTTTTTGAAGCAGCCATTTCCTTGGGAGAACCGTCCACGCAGATGCTTTCATGCCACTGTCTCCCTTCCAGACCCAATTCAAAATGATTTCTCACGTTCTCGCAGTCAATTGCGGGAGTAGCATAGCGTGGAGGTTCATGCCAATGCTAGGAAATGGAATCGATGGCTTTCCGAATCAACGAAACAGGAGGCTCCATGCCGACCTTTATTTCATGGTCGGGCGAAACGTATTGCTCTTTGAATTATATTGAGCATACTGCGTATATGGACTTGTAACTCTGTTCCTTCCTGAACCATTGTGAACAGTGAATCACTTTGGAGCGCCCTACGATGAGAAGGATCACATTCACTTCTAGTGTACCGTCAGTGAATGCGTACTTCCTCTTTCATTCACTGGCCTCCAGTCCAGTCTTATACTCTATAAATCAAACCCCCAAACCTGGTTTTTTAGTAAACTTGGAAAATTGACCAACGCACAATACTATCAACTCGCAGAGCCAAGACACACCCAACATGGCTTCCATCACTGGCCTGGATATCTCGGGCAATGCCCTCGTGGCCTTTTGGTAAGCTGACCTGCCAGCATTCGTGATTTTCACATTTCCAAGTATGCTGACAACCCAGCCTCTGGGACATGCTTGAGCGCAACCTTGCCACAGCTTATGCCTGGCGTTGCCAGCCTTTTGAGCTTGCCGAGAACCCCACCTTTGTCCCTTCGGACGTGAGCATTGTGATCGCAACCATCCAGCCGGACGATTCTTTCACCCGTGCACTGCGTCTCTGGCTCGAAAATAAGCCTAAAGAGATCATCATCGTCACCATCACGCGCGACTTGGAGGCTGTCAAGGAGCTGGTATCTGGTCTCGAGCACGGACAGGCCATCATTCAGACCCTGGCGATCAATCACGCGAACCAACGAGAGCAGCAAATTCATGGCATCAAGATGACCACTGGTAAAATCATCCTCCTGGCCGACGACGATACATTCTGCACCAGCTCGGAAGTTGTACCTTGCCTTCTTGCTCCTCTCGAAAATCCCCGCATCGGCGCCGTGGGAGGCAAACAGCTTGCTGACATTCCGCTCGAACGTCGCAATGCCGCCATCTCGACGCCTTGGGAGGCCATCTCTGTCTTTGGCCTCGACACCTTCCACAACACGTCCGCCGCCCGGTTCGGCGCCGACGAGGATACCTGGGTGCTCGTCGGCCGCGCTCAGGCTATCCGCGGCGATATCCTTCGCGATCCCGCCTTCCTTCGCGGTTTCATCAACGAGACGTGGCGCGGCGTTCCCATCCGCACGGGCAACGACGCCTTCATCACACGCTGGGTGGTTGCGCAGGGCTGGAAGATGGCGTACCAGGTCGCTGATGGCGCTGAGGTGCACACGATCCCGCTGATTGACCGGACCGTCATGCGTCAGCGGGCTCGCTGGCTGCGCAACTCGCACATGTTCTTCTCGTCGGCTCTCCTTTGGGCCCCTGGCTTTTCGGAGATGCGCCGCAAGACTCTCTACAAGGCCAGGAAGATGCTGGAGCGGGTGTTTCGCCCTTTGATTACTCTGGTGCATTTCGGAGTGTGGCTTCAAGCTTGCAAGACGCACCCTCATCTCTGGTAAGTGGACCCAAACACATGGAGCGAGGTGAACTTCGAGGAGCGCCGAGGCTAACAGTGGCAGGCTTGTCATCACGGCATGGTATGCGTTCCTCTATTACCAGCCGTACCGTAGCTTTGCCGTGAAATACCCCTGGATGAAGCGTCATGTCTGGGCTTTGTTCCTCATGGACACGGTGGGTAGCCTGTTGGTCGAGCTTTATGCGTGGCTCACCATCAGCAATGATACTTGGATGACAAAGGAGGACAACGCTTAAAGGTAGCACGGACTCCATAGATCACGATCGTGAGCTTCAAAGTGGCGCCTAGAGGAAGATCAAAACGCAGAAGCATTCATGGAAGACGATTCAGTTCAGAGCAGGCGCGACGAGGAAAAGCGCTTTAGACAGCAGACATTGATAACCGCCTTGGAAGAAAATCTCCGCGTCAATCAAGTACTTGTTGACAATCATGGCAGTGATTGTACATGGATATCTAGGTCCCATGGGCGACAAGGCTGCGGCGCAAGGTCCATGATGTGACGTCACGGCCCAGCATGTCCTGGCCGTGTTTCTTACGCGGCCGCGGAGCAAAGGTCCACAGACAACAGCAGCGAGCCACTGCTGACCTCTGCGTCTCTCGAATCAACTGGCTGGAGACAAATCCCACGTCCAGGATTTCCGAAGAACGTGAGGTTATAATATGGAGATATGACCTCAGCTGTCAGGCACTACGGCATGGCACCGTCATAGCTCGACCCCAGGGACCGCGACTCCGAGATTCTACCTGGGCTTGCTGGGGTATTTGATGATCTGGTCTCACCCTTTGCAAAGCGAATTCTTCGATCACCAAACCATCTTTTCATTCCTGCAAGATACTCGTCCAAGTTCAATATGTCAAACTTCAATAACACAGCCGCTCCCGTCCCCGGCGCCACCGGCTACAACGACCCCGCCGGCACCCACGGACCCCACCACTCCCGCATCGGCAACGCCATCGATCCCCGCGTCGACTCGGACCGCGACGGTCGCGCCGCCACCAACTCTTCCGTGCCCGCGACCGGCTACGAGAACCAGACTCCGCGATATGAGAACCAGCCTGTTGGCAACCGTGGCGTGACGGGCTACGATGATCCCACCGGCACTCATGGACCCCATGCCACAAGGGCTGGCAACGTCGCGGATCCACGCATCGATTCTGACCGCGACGGTCGCACGACAGCGAACACATCTATTCCTGCGACGGGAATCAGGGGCCCGAACACACAGAGCGTGTCGGGCGGGACCACTACGACGCATGGACCGGCCGGCATCTGCCATGGCCCGACGAGCGCTGCCGCTGGCACCACTGCGGGAACCACTGCCGGCACGCACGCCACGGTGGACGACGGCCACAAGAAGGGGGGTCTCAAGGAGAGCGTCAAGGGTGTGGTTGCCCAAGGTCACGTCAGTATATCCCCAGCGTTGAACCGTATATAGAAAGCGACTGACAGCGATCGGCAGGGCATGGGCGAATCGGTCCGCGGCCATTTTAATGCTGGTGTCGATGGATTGCTTGGCGACAAGGAGGGCCAACGCAAGGATGCTGCCGTTGCGGCCGGCGGCGAGCGCGAGTTTGCGCGCAAAGACTTCGAGCACAAGGGAACGATGGATAAGTCGCTGGGACCCGGGCCGAACCACTGAGTGCGCGTGCTGTTGGTGTGTAGCAAAGTTCTCTTGATATCCAATTTCATATGTCCTGACTCTGCAAAGATGTGCTATGTACAGGCAGTGTACAGATGGTGTGTCAGTATGTTACAATAATAAAGTATGGACAGGACCAGGGCACGAGTCATCGATCCCAATCCCACGAGCCTAATATCCATCCCCGGCACGCAGCACACGCGACCAGTGCTTCGACCAGCGACAGCTCCATGCCGGACTCTACCTCCAGCTGCCCCTCGACCTCAGAAGCCAGCTTTCTTCCCGTGTCTCCGTCTCGCCACACCAGGTTAGCCCCTTTCTTTTCCACGGTGAAGAGAACTCGACGGCGCCACTCCTCATCGGGCTTGTATCCCCATCTCGTCATTTTCGCTCTCGCAGCGTCGAGCGCCGCCTGTGACTGCGGTGTGACATGCCAAAATCGACACGTGCCGGAGCGCGCCACGTCCGCCAGCTCAATGTGGCCCGGCAGCGTGCCGGCTTTGCAGCCTCTGATCTCGGGGTTGTGCCGCACAGGGGTAAAGCGGTGCAGGGCGTTGACGTTGGTCGCCTCGTAGAGCGTGAGATCGTGGTCATAGTCTGGGGCCGAGGCTGAGGCCGAGACGACGCGGCGGAGGCAAGATGAGGATGCAGCTGGAGACGTCCACGCAGGTACAGAAGGGCGAGGTGGACTTGAAGGCCCGCCGATCGAGATACGGCGGCTCTCGGAGGGAGTGAGGCGGCGCAGGCTGAGCTTGAATGGTTTGCCGAGGCTGGAGATGACCTGGCTCAGCTGGAAACGGGGGGCAGCGGGTTCGTGGCCGAGGCAGTGCTTGGAGGAGACGAAAGGGGGGTGAAAGGCGTAGATGCGGGCTTCAGGGTCGCAGCGACGGTAGGAAGGCGGGAGCGTCAAGCCAGCGGCCGTCTCCTTGCACAGCGACTCAGTTTCAGCGTCGGACACCGCAGAGAGGAGCGAGTCGACGCGAGACCTGCTCCGGAAGAGGTCAGGCGGTGTCGAACCAGTGATGGCGGGCACGAGCTCGGTGGTGCGATGGTCGGCATAGGTGGGTAGGGCTTCAGAAGCCTCTGATGTGTCCATGGTAAGGATATACGATGATTTGAGAGTTACTGGTGGGCCTTTTCGTTGCTTATTCGTTCAACAGGTGCTTTTGGCGGGATCATCGCCAATGCCAATGTGACGGCCAAGTTGGTTGCACAGAGATCACTCAATGGGCACAGAAACCGCCGGCTTTGAAAGCATGGCAAGAGATTTGTACACTGTCTGTTCAGTAGCTTGGCATGTGCCTGTGCCAAGTAACGAAACAGGTCGTGCCGTGCATCTGGATCGAAAGTACAGGCTCGGGCCGAAGATGCGAGTCAACGATCCTGGCTTGAGGGTCGGACAGTGCCAGCCGCTGCCTTCGATGAGGCTAAATCAGAGGATAAGCTCTCAGATAGGTATGAGACGTGTAGATACTGTCCGACGATGGAATTAGATGATCATCTTCAGATTCCTGAGCTGAAGCCAAGTGATGACGATGATCTGGGACAGTTGACGGCGGGGTGGCGGGGTAGCTCGGTTTACGGCATATGCATCCTATGCCCTTTTGGTGTCTATACCGCTTATAAGGACATTCTCCTCTCGTGTCCATCCATTCCTCTCGTCAACGCTCCAAGCGGCATCCCTCCTCTTGCTTTTCCGTCATCCCATTATTGCTCGGGACGATCCGCGTGACGTGAGAGCACCGAAGCTGAAACTGAACTCTGAGTCGACTGGGTCTCCATGCGCCATCCGACCTGCCCAGGCCTTGCCACTTGACGCATTCGCAGACACAGCCGAAGAGAGTCCACTTGTCTTGTACGACACACCTTCTCTGACCATGCCCATCACGGCGAGTATTGACGAACATCTCGGCACCAAAAGGACAGCATCATGCCAGGTGCAACATGATCGACGGCGAAGCGTCTGACTCGATTCATCAAGCCTCTCTCGCCATCACATGCATTGTATGGCAGGTCGTCAAAACTCGGTTGACGCTACTCGCCCACCGAAGCTCAGCCCTCCCGTTTCACAGCGTCGTTGCACAGCCATGCCAATCGAGAGCTTCCGCCCACGCAGCCCAACGCCTCCCTAAACTCTATTCAGCACAACATGTCATATGCAGCCCTCCGCCTCCCAGAGCTGGACCCGGCCCCCCTCCCCAAAGCCTAGATCCGAAAACAAACGAGAAGCCAGTCCCAGGCATGGCCTGCAAACGTACTTCTTCGGCTCACCATTTCATCTGCCGACTGTGCATCTCAGCCGCGGAGGTGGAGGGAGCTTCGATTGGACGTCCTCAAACCGTGCATACTAGTCTCATCACAGCTTCGGTGGGAGTGCGGGCTGTACTGTAGAAGTAGGGGCAAGGAACGTGAGCCGACTGGAGAGGCTGTGGTACGCGCCCGTCGCCCACGGAACACACCTACCCCGCGTCTGGCCGTGAGCACGCTCGTCGAGGCTGCTCAGCTGCTTGCTCAGCATCCCACGATGTGACTTTGGCGTCTGGCTGTGGACGGGTGCAGCGAGGCCCATGGCTGGCTGAATGAAGGCTTCAGAGCATGTCTGAATGCAACCTGCTGAAGAGAGCGCCGTTGCATGCCTGTGGCGTCTGAGGGCTTGTGACAGTGACTGTTGTCTGGGCGGTGGCATATGACGTGAAGAAAAAGCAAAGCAACGTGATCGACGATGGGTATAAAGACCAGTCCCATGGGCTGTTGAAAAAGACCTGTTGAGAAGCTGGTGAAGCATCAGATTCAACTTGAGCATAGAAACAGCTAACCGCGCTTACATCCATACACCACTACGCAAGACCACCACCCTCCAATATCACCATGTCAGGAGAGACCATCCCAGGCGAGTGGCTCGTCACCCTCAAGCCCTATGCCAACGAGTCCATCGACTCGGAGCACACTTCCCTCCTGAGCACCCGCACCGCCGACCCGGACACGCACTTCAACTGCGATGTGCAGTGCCACTTTGCCCTGCCCGAGCTGCGCGGCTACAGCGCAAAGTTCGACGACGCCACGCGCGCCGAGGTCGAGGCCCTGCCCGAGGTCCAGGCCGTCGAGCCGCTGCAGGTATACCGCCACTGCGCCGCCGCCGGCGCGACGGCCGTGCAGTCCAACGCGCCCTGGGGCCTGGCGCGCATCTCGCAGCGGGGCCGCGTGTCGCCCGCGGGACCGTGGGAGTACAAGTACGACGCCAACGCCGGCGCCGGCACCGTGGCGTACATCCTCGACACGGGCATCCGCGACACGCACGACGAGTTCGAGGGGCGGGCGTCCAAGGGCCCGACGTTCTCGCAGGGGCGGCCGGCGAGCGACGAGGACCGCGACGGCCACGGCACCCACGTCGCCGGCACCATCGGCGGCAAGACGTACGGCGTGGCGAAGAAGGCCGAGCTCGTGGGCGTCAAGGTCTTCAACGACGACCCGCAGCCCGGCGCGACGAATGCCGACATTATCCGGGCGCTCGAGTGGGTCGTGGACCAGGTCAAGTCGCACGGCAAGCCTTCGGTCGTCAACATGAGCCTTGGCGGCGGCGCTTCGGCGGCGCTTGATGCGGCCGTGGCTTCGACTGTCAGGGCTGGCATCGTGGTTGTTGTCGCCGCTGGCAACGACGGCGTGAGTAGAACCCAGAGTGATGAGCGTAGTGCGTCTGGACGCTGACATGTTCCGAACAGCGACCTTCTGATCGCGGGTCACCAGCTCGGGAGCCCCTGGCCATTACCGTTGGAGCGTCCGACGTCAAGGATGCTGGGGCGAATTTCACGAGCTGGGGCAAGAGTGCGTAGTTTGGCATATCGTGATCATGAGAAAAGGTGCTGACATGGACCAGTTGTCGACATCTTCGCGCCTGGCGTGGATATCAAGTCTTCGTGGAACACTGGCGATGATGCCGTGGAATCTCTCAACGGGACATCGATGGGTACGTCTCCTTACCAATGCCTGGGGGATTTTAATCAAGAAACCTCTAACCTTTCTCCAGCGTCGCCTCACGTTGCTGGCGCCGTCTGTTACCTTTTGAGCCAGAAGAGAGTGGAACCCCTGCTTGTGATGCCACAGCTGCTGGGCTGGGCGGACAAGAACAAACTGACAGGGCTCAGAGAGCGGACCATTGACGCGCTGCTCGTAGTGTCAGACAATTAACTATCGACGACGTGCTGTTCAAACTGTGGTATCAGGGCATAAACGACCAGCGAAGGGAAGGGGGGTTTTGGAATGCCGCGGCAAGGTGCTCTGGCTTGGTCGATTTTTTGATCGTGACGCAGTGTGCAGATCTATAGTCGCTCTCGCCCCGAAATCGCAACGCTTTCCTGAACTCTTGTGTCTTCGTTCTTCTCCAGCATGTGATGCGTCCTTCCTCACGCCCAAAGATGTGCCTGAAGATGCCAACGCCCCCTCTAGTCTGTTCCCTCCTTTGGTATCAACCCCGGCCTCCGTTGTAATCCGCACCGCCCGCCTTGCGCAACCTCTTGACGATGTCTTGCAGGTCGAGATCGCTCTTGTCGCTCGCGTTCACCTGGATGCTGTGGTGCGCCAGGACGCGGCCGACTTCGCCGGCCTCGATGCTGACGCGGGCTTTTCGCATGACCTTTGTGTTCTCGCCGATCCAGACAATGAGGGCGAACTTGACGCGGGTGCTCTCCGAGTCGTTGGCATACTCGACGCGGACGTAGCCGTACTGCACCTGGTCGTCCTGCAGCTCGGCAGCGAGGGCCGTGACGTCGCCAGTGCCCGTCTTGGTGAGGGTGAGGTCTTTCGAGGTCGGCGAGGGGTTCGAGACGAGGAGCCAGGTGATCTCGTCCTTGTCGGAACGGACGGCGTCGTAGGCGGCGGCGACCTCGGGGGAGCTGACACCGGACATGATGAACGAGGTGGACGTGTTCGTGGAGAGCAAGCCAGGTGCCGAGCAAAAAGGGACTCAATCGCAGCGTGGCCAAGGGGATTCTCGGTATGCGGGCGACTCGGCCAAGGTAGGGGGGGGGGTTGCGGTGAGGCACAAGAGCGGCGCGGGGTGGCATCGATCTAGAATCGCCTCTTCAGGGTCGAAAATGGTCCATTGGGGGGGTCAATTGAGCGTTGCCCCACACGCGCCCCGCGATCTGTTATCTAATCGCATTCTGCATGCACAACGCAGAGACGGTGAACCTGGATGCTGCGATACTCTCGATGCCCTCGACACCATTTGGCCGCAGCCGTAGCACACTCCCGGTTCTTTATGATACTGGCAGTGTCTATTGAGGGAGTTAGAGAATGCTGGTCATCATTGAAAGGCTCTGCCCTGAATGAACTCCATCCTCTTGGCCAACCATTCTTCCCTTGTCGTCCTCCATCATCACGGCAATGAGGTTGGCTTATGATAACAGGGCAGTTCATCTACCCTGAATATCAAGCTCGGCACATGGCGCAGGTTGATGTAACAGTGGAAAGGACTGCTTGACATCGGCATCGCAGTCGGTCATCCGGCCAGTATATACGGTATGGTAAGTAAGATCAAACGTGATCCTTACTCTAATCCTCAGCGGTAAGATAGTCGCTTGCAGCCCTGGATTATGCCGCCTCAGCATGCACTTCACAGGATGACCCTAAGCTTTTCTCATCAGAGTACTCTACAAATACATCACGACACGTGCTCCGTTCCAGATACGTGACGAGATGCTGACGAGATGCTGAAAATGGAATCTTCAGACTTGCCGGCTGGCTAAAACTCCACATACGAAATCAATTGGTCTGCAACGATGGAAAGGCTATCACGGGCGATCCTCCTTCATTTGACCCACCAGACTGTCTGTTATCTGCCGAATACCGTCGTGACTGTGCCCAAGGATTTGGCTGTGTATAGGGCTGTGTATAGGTGGCGAGCAATGGCACAGCCTGATGTCAGAATGCAGCAGGCCCTGACAGATCCGATACGCGTAAAGCCGCCGAAGACGGCAAGATACGTACTGAACTGGGTGTTGCATCGCATCTTCATTGGTCGCTTCACACACTTAGCCATTCCTTGGAGATCATCACTGCCAACTCCACAATCAGGCAACAGAATTGCCAGTCCAGTCACCTGCACCTCAAGTCTGCCTTGTCCATCAAAAGGCAGAAGATCCAATGGCCCGTCAAGAGCCTACAGGCTTCACTGATACATGTCTCGCTGATACATGTCCATCATATAAACTCAACGATTTCCCATTGAAGACTTGACTTTCTTCACTACCCTCATTGCTCAATACTTTGCATCGTACCCTGATTGCCGCCCACCATGTCGCACAAGAATGAAAGCACGGACGAAACATACTGCCGCAGTAGCATCGATTCAGCAATGCTAGGCGTCGATGTTGAAAAGGCCAACTTGCTGCCGAAGCCATCGGCCTCATCCGACGACGAGGTCCAAGCGACTTGGAAGGCCAACGAGGGCCTCAAACCTGAACCTTCTGCCGCAGTTCATCATGACCGAGCGCAGCCTGCTGCTCTCGACCACTCTCCAGTGGCTAGTTTCGTCGAAAGACATCCCCACTTCAACATCACCGTGCCCCTATTCATTTGGCTCGGTAATCCATTCATATGGTGGAAGATGGGCTGGGACTCGAGGGGCACTTTGCTCATGGGCACTGCCCAATCTCTGGTTGCTATTGGGCTCACCACCGCCATAGTACGTTCACATTCTTTACATCTATCTAATCGAGGAACCATTTCTATTATATCTGTTGAACTAACCACATCACTTATGCAGTGGAGCTTCCTCACATCGGAGTCCCGGGGTCAACACGCTATCGACTGTACCATCGACCGAACTGCGAATGAGGGGGAAGACCGCCCGAAAGAGAAGCCCGGGACGACTGAGACTGCTGATGATGTCAAATCTCCCGTGCTGGATGCGCCTTATGCTTCCAAAAGATCAATGACAGCGGAAGGCGCAGCTTCGTGGAAAGGCCAGGGAACAAAGTCAACGGTAGTATTCCTGTGGATGATGGCCGTGGTTTCCGTGACAAACGCCCTCATCAGTCTTCCGTGGAGCCAAGCCAGCCCGCTAGCATGTCAGACACCTTCTCACCGCGTGTCCTTTCAATTAGGGAAGCATCGCGTTTCGATCGCGCCTCCTATGGAGTGCCAGATCAAGGTCACGGCGTGTGCAGACTCAGTGGACAGCACCTTTGTAAGTGACAGCATCACGGAGAAGCTTGCTGGCTGCCTGAGACGCACCCCAAACCACCATCATTCCCAGATGCCCAACATTGAAACGTGTCTGGCCAAGATTGAAATCCCCGGGCACTGGAATGAGCCTGGGTCGACACGCGTGTCGACAGCAGTCGCCATGTGGGAATCGAAGCATGATTGTTGATGGGCACCGTGGACCTCCGCCAACTTGTGTTGGTGTTGTCTTTCCAGCGCGAAGCACCTTGGACGAAGCACTTCGGGGATTAGAACACGGACCGGACCAGCGCTGTATCTATGAAAGGAATTGGATTCATTTTTCTTGAGCCGACTTCACTTTCTCCCTCAGACTTTATGGTCCCTGCCACTCGCCATCACATTTCCTGGTCACGTCATGAGGCGACCCCGCAATGCGCCTAGATGATGCGTGCGATGGTGATCAGCGGCCAAGACTCTCGGCTATGATTTCGATGGATATGGGTATGTTCTCGCGCGCTGTCGCTTGTTTCCTCAGTTTTCAAATTGAATGTATACCCAAAGGACAATCTTGCTTTCCTCATGACTTCTTGGCTCTTTCGTGCTCTCGCTCTCTACATCACATTCGAGTCAACTTGCCAAACGATAATAGATCAGGCGGGGTCAAATTATCATGCGTGACTCGACATACAAGGAATTTGATTCATTCACTTGCTTTCCAGTTCTAAATCCCTGTCTACAGATCCATCATGGCAAGATTCTGAACCACACTAAACCGCAGTCCTGTTGAATTTGATTCATTCACTTGCTTTCCAGTTCTAAATCCCTGTCTACAGATCCATCATGGCAAGATTCTGAACCACACTAAACCGCAGTCCTGTATGTCGCCATCAAAAGCTCCGCTGCAGCCTCCGGATGTCGGGGGCCTCTGCATAATCACCGCAGCGGTACTGGAAGCATACTAATCTAGGAAAAGCTATCAGCAGTGGGTGGATGAGGATATCAGGATAGCGTTGCAACGGCGGCCAAAATGAGCCGAACATGATTCGGGAAGGAGGCTAACACAAATCACTTGCAGACCGCAAACCAATCATTGATCGAGATGGGCTAGAGACTATAAAAGGATGGGGATAACCTGATGCAGAGTGTTCGCATTGGGGTGCCGATCGTAAGACGTACCCTACTCTCCAGTAACTCATGATGAGGTTCATTATTGCGGTTTTCCTAGTTACTTTGTTGGTATCCGCCAACAGTATCGTGTCTTACGACGGATACCAGGCTCTTCGTGTGCGTTCTGAAGGAGACCTCCCGGCCGTAAAAAGCAAACTCTCCAAGCTCTCGTATGACGAATGGGAGCGAACCGCTGACGACATCACGATCACGCTATCACCCGAGCAAATCCCAGCCTTCATGAGCCTGGGTCTTAGACATGACGTTATGCATGGTGACCTGGGCGCATCCATCAACGCCGAGTCTGCATCCGACGCAGAGTGGAAGAGGCAAATTGATGACTTGGCTTGGTACGACTCTTATCACCCATACGATGACCACAAGGCGTACTTTGAGGAACTTCACGCGGCTCACCCGGACCACTCGGAAATCATCTCTACTGGAACTTCTTATGAAGGTCGAGACATTTTTGGCATTCATTTCTGGGGAGATGAGGGCCCTGGAAAGCCAGCGGTTGTCTTCCACGGCACTGTTCACGCCAGAGAATGGATCTCGGCACCAGTCATTGAATACGTAACCCTGCAACTTCTGACCGGCTACGGCAACGACAACCAGACAACTGTCGCCCGGGACAGTTATGACTTCTACATCTTCCCTTTTGTGAACCCCGACGGTAGGTCAGGCAATGTCTGCCAGCGAAACTCTTGACTGACAGCCACAGGATTCGTCTACACGCAGACAAACGACCGCCTTTGGCGTAAAAACAGACAACCACCTCCTAACAACTCGACAACCTGCTGGGGCCGCGACATCAACCGCAACTGGCCCTACAAATGGGATGCCGACCCGAACGGCGCTTCGTCTGATCCGTGTCACTTCGGCTATAAGGGCGAGGCCCCTGGCGACACCCCCGAGATGGCCGGCCTGCATGGCTTCATCGACAAGCTTCGCGACGCGAACGGCATCAAGCTCTTCATCGACTGGCACAGCTACAGCCAGTACCTGCTTGCGCCGCTCAGCTGGAACTGCACGCAGTATATCCCCAAGCTGGGCCAGCACATCAATCTTGCACGGCGCGCGACGCGAGCCATTCGCGAGGTTGAGGGGACGCAGTTTGTCTTCGGACCAAGCTGTGCCACGCTGTACGTGGCTACAGGGTACAGCATTGACTATGCGTATGAGGTGGGCAAGGCCGACTGGGCGTACCTCATTGAGCTTCGGCATACGGGGAATCACGGGTTCGTGCTGCCACCGGAACAGATCAGGGGGAGTGCAGAGGAGCAGTGGGTGGGATTCAAAACCATTCTGCAGTATTTGGACGTTGAGGATATTTTTGAA
The DNA here is from genome assembly GCF_003724135.2 of Verticillium nonalfalfae. Lineage (NCBI taxonomy): Eukaryota > Fungi > Ascomycota > Sordariomycetes > Glomerellales > Plectosphaerellaceae > Verticillium > Verticillium nonalfalfae. The sequence goes on along the minus strand of NW_021167250.1, from coordinate 138,680 downwards.
GCCTGAACCTTTCACTGCATGCTGCGAGAGCGCACTGGTAAATAGGAGGCCAACATTGGCAACGTGCCCCATGCTCGACATCATGCCGGGAACAAAACAGCATCCCGTGTTTGTTAAAGTGGCTTTACGAATCCGAGTCAGTATTACAATGGACACGCGTGTCGTCGAGACAGGATTTGAGAGTAATTTGATTTTCTAGATAAAGGTATGCAAAGTTTATGTTCCATCAAGTCATATCTGGTGTGTATGTACGTTGTAACATCTCCCTCAAACGAGCAGGAGCGTCCAGCGGCAGTTACAGACCGCTCGTCCTAGATGTCTTGACCAGAGCACAATATATACAGGGGGTTTTGGTCTGGGGGACAAGATACTTTCTTGTCACATGGGAGCACTCTCCAGAACCGAATGCGTGATCGCGTAGCTGGAGATAGTGCCCGCGATTGCTTAACGCCAGGTGCCGTCGACGGTGACGGCCGAGGCGCAACCGGTGGGAACGGTGTACGAGCGGTTGGGGTCGCTCTCCCAGCGGACGGATCCGTCAGACTGGACGTTGATGAACTTGTACTGGAAGGTGGTGCCGGCGGGCAGCGTCACGGTGTAGGTCCAGAGGGGACGGGAGGTAGTGTAGCCGGAGGCGGACAAGGCGGGAGCGGAGGCGGGGGTCCAGCTACCCAGCTGAGAGATGGAGCCAGCAAGCTTGATGGTCTGGCCCACGACAGTGGTTGCCAGGGTGTTGAAGGTCACGGCAACGTTGGCAGCAGGGGTGCAGGCACCAGTGGTGGTGGCAGCAGCAGCAGCTAAGAAGGGACATGTTAGCGCGAATCCTTCACACAGGAACCTAGATGGTGAACGTACTGGTGGTGGTGCGGAGAGTTGTAGGGGCGACAGCAGTGGTAGGGTTGTTGTTGCTGCCACCGTTGATCGCGATATCAGCGCAGGTGAGGTAGACCTGTCCAGTCTGGAACGAGTTCCAGCGGAAGGAGAGCAGGGTGTGAGCAGAGTTGTAGTTGGGAATCTTGATCTTCTTGGACACCTTGTATCCACCGGCGATCGAAGTGTAGCAAGAGCCGAGGGCAGCGCCATCAACACCCTGGCAGGCGCGGCGGTTGCTGGCCTGGAAGGCGTTGCAAGTGAACCAGTCGTTGCGCCAGCAAGGCTGGCCCGGCTGGCAGTCAGGGTTGAAGCCGCAGCTCTGGCCGGTGACATCAGTGCAAGGAAGGGTGCCGCGCTGGAAGCACTGCTCGGCAGCCTCCTTCTCAGCTTCGGTGGGGAGGTATCCAGGAGTGATGAACTTGTTGACCAGGGCTTGGTCCTGGCAGATACGGTAGCTGAACATGCCACCGTGATCGCCGTTCGCATCGACACTAATGGTTCAGAGTACTTAGAATGGGACCGATCCTGAGAGCATGGGGGGGACCCTGCAGGGTTTCCCGGCAGCGATGCCGAGAGTCCTGGTCTAGTATGGGTACGGAAAAGTGTGGGACTTACCACCACTCAACATCGACAGTCTGGCCAGCGGTGTAAGTCACCACGGGACTGTTGCCCCAGTTGGTCTTGGGCTGGTTGTAGTCGATCGAGACTCGGGCATTGTAGCCGCAAGGGCCGCTGCGTCCAACAGTGGCCTGGGTGACGTTGGGCCAGGCCTCGACAGGCTCACGAATGTTGCACTCCGGGCAAGAATCAAGTCCAGCCTGCAACAAGAACGAGTTAGTATCGACCCGCGAGAATTGAAAAATCGGAGTATCTGTAGGAGCAAGAACGAACCTCGGCGCCCAGACGAGTGCGACTCTTGGGGATGGTCAGGTATCCATGGCCAAGGACGGAGGAGGCCAAGCTCAGGAGGGTGAGGGCGGTGGTGGTCTTCATTTTGTGAGGATCGTCGAATGTCCGATATCTTCAGGAGGTTGCGAACACTGTGATGCGGCTGGAGATGAAGATTAGATGCGATTCATGGAACGAACGTCGATCTATTTGTACAGCAACAACTCCATTGAAAACGACACCCGCGATCATCAAAGTTGCCGCAACTCCCTAGTCGCGATTGAAGGTTCGCCTCAGATTGACCCGCAAACTTGATTGATGACCTGGTAGCCGCCGTCGAGTGAAGCCGAAGTACGACCATGCAACCGCTGAAACGGCCCTACTCGTGCAGCTGGTTTACCCCAGATCTAACTGTCTCCAGGAAACCCGGGGCAGCTACTGCACGGCTATATAACGTGCATGAATTGCCGGGTAAAGAGGCTTTCTTAGTGCCGGCCCCCCTTGCTCCAACGGGAAATCAACTCGGTACAGGTTTTGGAGTCGAGCCCCCTTTTTCTCTGGTCTAGAACACGTGCCGCGGCGCGATCCGTCAACCGAACAGCCGTAAATGTGTTAGAGCAGTCGAGATGGGGTTGCAATTTTGATGCCCAGGTCCGCGATGACGCCGAGGCCCACGGGCAGTTGATGACCAGACTTGACCTCCGCAATCTGCTATACAATGGTTGGTGGGAAACGCAGTCATTACGGCCGCAGGGCTGACTTCCGTGTGACAATGACTCGGTAATCACAGCCTTCACAGATGGATGTTGTCGTTCGAGTGACCCAGAGAATAGATCCACCTTTGCAACTGTCATTTAGAGCAGCTGTCCCTGATCATTGGCATCTTCACCGCATCCCTGCACGATGTAGGGTGACAAGAGCATCAAGACGAAAACCCGCACCAGATGAATCAACCAACTTCGAAGGACCCCAAGGTGATTAAATTGCCAGCCAGTAACGGCAATCACTATGACGTCCCTCAAATACTGAGGGATGACCATGTGTGACAGGAAGATGAGAGGCGCTCAACGCTTAACATGGTGGCGCTCGGCCTTGACAGTCCGGGGTACGGATTTGCGGGGAGCTGTGGGGATAGGTCCGAATGCCGGACGATCACGCCCTCGAACACCCCCCCTGACAATCTTGGCCAGTGATGCTCGTGATCTGACACTGGGCCACCCCCGGACGCCATGTTCGATGCCATCCCAGCTGGTGTTGTCGCCCGTTTGTGGGGTGTGCGGAGTGCAGCCTGGGCAATAGGGCCGACTGAGTGTCAGTAGTGACGGGTGGCAGGGTGCAGCGAGCTGCCAAATGTGTGCTGCGACGCCGTGGGCACGTGGCCGGCCGAGTTTTCACGTGCAGTCTTTGAGGGTATAATGCCTCAAGGGGCATGCCGGAGATTCTTTCGGGAGGCAGTCTCCTGCGTCATCGATTGGCCTTTTCTGAGGCATGTTCCACTGTATCGTAGTAGCAAGTTTCTGGCTCACAGAGGCTACCGGGCTGATACACAAATCAGGACGGATAGTGCATTGTGAGAAACGGACCAACTTCAAAAGAGAAGAAAAGCAACAGCGAGATCTGCGTCGGTTACTGAGGGATATACTAGGAATGGAATTGACGACTATAGGTAACAGGGCCTGGGTGTACCCTTACCAGCGGCACGTCGAATGTTGATCATGCGCTGTTGTGCCTCATAATCATGCTGGTCATCCGCTAGTCTCCGCCGTGGTCTCCGCCACGTTGCATTATGGCGATGCAGGTCTCTGCGACTATCAGTATCGTATAGTCAGCTCTGGGCGCCAACGCAGCTTTGGCCTAGACAAGGATAATTTCGCAATGACACTTGAGCCACCTATTGAAACACCGGTCACCAAGCCACTCTGGTTCCGGTGGGGCGGAACCCGGGCGGTACAGGTCGGTAACTCCCGCCGAGAAATGTAGGGTTCATTGGTTCTGCCTGCAGCGTTGTATTGTATACCCTCCATCAACTAGTTGTACCTGCTTGTCAACCTCATTGACGTATGCGTCTCTCGGTCAGTCTTCCCTGCTTCAGCTGTCAACCAGGCATCTTATTCCCCATGACCTTGCAGGCTTCACTCCGACCCCGCTGAACTATCTCCGTGGAACAGGCAAACCAACAATTACAAGCTGAAAGGTCACCACGGAAGGGTGATTAAACACAGTCATATTGCACGACCCCTCTGTCACTTTCGCAAGACCCTGAAAATAGGATACTCATCCCCTTTCCGCAGAGGTATCACGTTGTACTTGACATATGATGCCGAGTTCTCTGGCTCCAGCGTCACAAACGCAACAGCCGCGTTCTTCTGCCTCGTGTCGACCCAAAACCCCCCCGCCGGGATCTTCACCTCCTTCTCGAACGCCCGAGTGGTGACAGTCACGCCGAAAGAATCAGGACTACTCTGCTCGCGCGCCGATCGCACTTTGAGTACTTCGACAGTACCCTCAAAGTCGTGCTCGAGTGGCTCAACCTTGACCCCAGACGCGCGCAGCTTCTCCGCCACATCAGAGAATGCCGCCGAGAACACGTAAGCTTCGGGCCGCGCCCTTGTAAGGTTGGCCACTGGTGGTGTGTTGTTCTTGAAAGTGACTGGGATGTCGACTAAGCTACCGTTCTTCGAGTCGATGAACGTCCAATGAACGCTGGTCGACCGCGCCTTGTCTGTGACCACGATATCTTCGGTACTGTTTGCGAACTTTTGGCGGGCGTCCTCAATCGTCTTGTAAATCCCGCGGGCGTTTTCTGCGGCTTGCGTTACCAGAGTCTCGAGGACGGTGAGGCCAGTAGCTACACGACGCTGAAAATGTTGGTCCGCCAGAGAAATGCCGCGGATTTCAAGCAGGAACGTCACCGCTTGAAGAAGCCCGGCCGAGCTGTGGCCCGCTCGGCTGAGAGATCCGGGTTCGGACAAGTCCAAGTTGCCATCCCCGCCATTGAAGAAGGGGCTCCAACGCAGTTTACGCTTCTCCAATGCTGCACCGATGGAATTGGTGAAAAGCCCTTCTGTTAGGCCGCGGATGTCTTCGTGAATGTTGAGATTCTTGGAGCCCGAAAGAAGACAGTCCTGCGCCTTAGTCCACTCGCCTTTTGGACCTACTGGCGCGGTAGCGTTGAACTCGTGGGCGTCCAGGACGATATGAGGCGAAAAGTCTGACAGCAGCGTCTTGATGTCGCGAGTCTGCTGTCGCTGCAGATACGTATGATCCCTGTTTGGATCATAGTTGGATGCGAAAGTCCGCTGAAAGTATGTGATGCCATCTGGATTATACCGTGGTAGTGCCATGATGTCTACTTGTTGCAGCATTGACTCCGCCCACGTAGAATTATCGTCAAACTTTCCGAGGAGAGCCAGGATGGACTGATCACCCGCTGGCTCGTCTCCGTGCTGACCGCCTTGCAGCCAAATGCGAAGTTTTTCATTTACAAGGTCTTGACATGGCGTGTCTCCCTTACTAGTGGACAGGCAAAGATATGGCATGATCCGACCTTCTTCAGATGTGAATGACGGTGTGTGATACGAAGCCCAGTCATGCCTAGATGCTATGCTGCGAAGAAAGCGATCTTTACAAGTCGTCAGACGGTACCTGTCAATCTGTGTCAGGATGGCGACGTACCAATTGTGTCTAGGCTTGTTGGTCCGCTCTTGCCTTCTGGGAATCCCTTGAGGACAGTCTCTGGCCTTGCGAAAGCTGGTGACAATAGTTCAATGTCAACATCGGGAAAGTTCTTTGAAATTTCGTCGCTGTCACGATTGACGAAGTCCAAATTATCAGCGTATGCTCGTCGCGCAGTAGCTGCTTGCATGCAGCAGAAGCACATGAGCCATGCTCGCTGCAAGGTAGGCATCCTCATGTTGGATATAACTTGTGTCTGAGTATCTGTTAACCGTAGATGTACACAGTTCGTGGGCTGGAAAGATTATGAGCATGTAGTAGGGCCTGAGGCGAAGGGAGCCGATCCCCCCTTTATGTTGGACACAATTGTCGAAGGCTTCAACACGCCACTTGATTGCGAAACTGTACGTCTCGGAGACAAAACGCCGCGGCCATCATCCTGCATGAACTTGCTAAAAGCCGTGCCGTCTGGGTGAGTATCAATTCGTCCCGCCAGGCCCATTGATTCAGTTTAGCGTAGGCAAGGCCTCGTGCGTCTCCGGCGTGCTGGAAACTAAGCCCTTTGCGACTCAACTTCCTTTGTCATGGCGGTTAGCCGGCATGTGGTTTGACTGCTGATCCTCTCCCAACGGGCGATTCAGGTGGGGGAGTGAGACTCAACGATGCACTATACGAGACGGACCTGACTTTTGGAACCGTTCTTTTTTTACAGCATGCGCGGACTCGGACTTTTGACCTGTATTGAGGACAGTCAGATGGTCAGCTGATGAACAGGAGTTCAGAGCGCGAGTTGCACCTTCGCCGCTTCGCGAATATTCCCCAATCCAGGTTCGCCTTAATGTCGATCTTGCGACTAAATGAGAGAACCATTTGTGCCTGAGTCGCTATCGTGGCCTTGACTCTCTCATGCATTGGGACGTCATGTCTTACATTCAACAGCACCTGACAGTCTCACCGCCCACTTTGGGCACACATGCTGGCCGTCGTCATCGCGGACAAGTTCTCGCTGCATCAATGCCGACCTCCTCAACCTAACAGTTGCTCTATGACGAATTGAAACACTTTCCAGAAATCAATACGACAGCCCTGCAAACTTGCGGGTCTTTGCCCTGTAGGACTGCGATGATGTTGTTTTCTTGTCGGATATGCTCTTTGAGAATAGATGGGTGGCTACGGGTTATAGTATGAACAGATAGTAGTCTATTATTTGTTTGTCTTGCGATTCATCGACTAACTGATCCCAAGCTTCTATGCTAGTGTTAGCCGCCCTAGGTCCGTTAAATCATACCCTCAGTCCGTTCGGCATAGTTCCTTAGGGACTATCTTCCAGACCTTACTCTGAATAGGCGCTACTATGCTAACTTGTGAGTAAGCTTCGGCGACTCAGATATGGGAAGAAAATCGAAGTACTTGGCACGAGTTTGTGGTGTTAGAGGACATGGGGACATCCAAGAGCAGGTCGTCATGACCAACAGCCAATCAATCATTCGTCTGCTGGTGGCAATACCAGATAGGCTCGCCACCCACGTTCTATCAGCCATACATTTGATCGCCCGTTGTTTTTTTCGATAGTAAAGAAAGCAAAGCAAAAACGTTGTCCGACGTGTTCTCGGAAAGGTATTACCCGACAAACAGAATATAATCCGGGAGATCGAGACCAACGATATCAGAATCTGTTTTTGAAAGGATTGTCAGCCAGTCACCAGAGCTTGCAGTCAGTAGCACTAACAGGGCCATCACAAGTGATGAATCGTTTCCCATAGCCGAAGCTCACAATGTAGCATAAAGCCCCAGGAGTAATCCAGGCGTTACATTTGAATTTCGGCCTAATCATTGACTACTAGCTCACGAATATTCTCATCACTGTCAATTCAGTAGGATATTTGGTGTCCTGACAAAAGTGACTGTACGAAAAACTTCAAGTTCAATCTGTGTGCAACGGAGGTCAAGAAGACAAGCATGTGGACTTGGTTCGTCCTCGAGATATGATAATGAAGGTCCGAAAACATGTCTTTTATATCGCGGCGAGACTGCCAGTCTTTGTTTCACATGACATTAGGCATTTGTCAATGAGGATCACAGTATTACTGCCTTTTAGCTCGCCACGGATTTAGCTGTTGGCTCGCAGCATCTCAACCAAGGGTGAGCCAGGCCATGCGAATAGAGCGGGATACCTTTCATCCTCTGCCTCGCCTCTGGCTCATTGCCCTTAAAATGTCATGGGAAGCATCAAAAGCAGGCGCGAACACGTTGTCGATATTACTGAACAGGTTGACGAGTTCAGCAACTTGACAACAGTACGTCAGGATTCGGTGCCATATTCATTCGGCGGGAAATAAATCTGCGAGTCGGAGTGACATGACACGATAGTGGTCATCGATGGGCTCTTGAGGTTTACGAAAGCATGGAGCTCACCTCGTATTGATAAGAACATGCGCCATCACGTCCTGCGCCACGACCTCGGCTATCGTATCTGAAGTGTGGACCTGAGATCTCACAGCTCAGTTATGCTTGCAAGAAGACCATGACACGATAACAGCCCTGTGCAACAAAGGGCGGGGAAAGGGGGGTTGGGCGACAAGACTAGCATTCCACCTTCCAGTCGTGTTGACAGCCGCCCCAACCTCCCGAACGCGTACTCATTAACTATTTTGAGCGACGAGTCGGTCTGGGTACCTGTTTTTGTGGCGCTGTCAGATGTTATTGGCATCACGCCGTCCGCGTTTCTCGTCAAGATCCATACGCTGGCCAACATGCGTGCATCGCATCACCGCACGGGTCTTTCGGGTGGTCGCACGATAGTGAGTTCGCACTATGACGGAACATTGAACAAACGCGGACGTAGTCAGCGAGGTTGGTATGGCCATTTTACTAATGTTGACCCGGCTTACCCCGGCGATGTCCGATCGAATATGCTCTCCAATCACGCAGTCTTCCATTTGAATAAGTATGGAGCTTACGATGGGCCGTCTGAAGTTTGTTTATTCGAATTTGTCCGCTTGTTTACTCCATCCGGCTCCGAGCAGCAAGCCAATGGGCCATCCAGCCGAGGAATTATAGCGGTCGAATGAGACATTGCTCAGATCGGCCCTATGGCGGCGCTCGCCGCGCCAGAATTGGTGCTGAGCACAGCAAGTGCCTACGAGCCGTGAGATCCGACAAATGGAGAAGTTGTTTGTCGTATCACCTCGTGCCAATGCCATTCCCCGACCCCCTTGGGTGGAGGCACGACTCGCACGAGACACTGCACGCCGTGCGGAGTCGGACTATCTTCAGCAATGCAATCGATCAACAATCCCCATCCTCCCCGCATCACTCGCATCCTGGAGGTTGGGAAACCTGATGGACAATAGCGCTAGTCGCTCAGTCGCGCATGCAGTGCACTGGCGATCACCACTTCCCTAATTGGAGGGCTGGCTAGCTCCTCTGAGACCTGACAGACAGGCAGCATGATTACTTTAAGACATGATGCGCAGGGGGGCTCATGATGGGAATGTGAACTGTCACAGGACAATCCAGGACAATCAAGGGTCATCAAAATAATCATTGATAAAGGCATCGTCTACCTTGGCTCGTTTGGCACATCCAGATCACGCCAAGTCACTCGTTCCACACATTCGTTCTTTCCTTCGTTCGACATTCACTCTTTTGAAATCTCCAGACGGCATTATGGTTGTCTCCACGGCTCACGTTTTCACTGCACTCCTCGCAGCTAGTTCTGCCCTGGCCCTCCCAGCGGCTGAAAAGCGCCAGAGCCAGTGCACCCAGCCGACGCAGCGACGCGCTTGGTGAGCGATGCAATGTGCGGACCAGTTGGCAGTCTCAAAAGCTAATGTTCTCCAGGCACACGCTCGCCGATGAGGAGAAAAAGGCCTACATCGACGCAGAGTTGTGTCTGATGGGCAAGGAGGCTACCCTTGGTCTCCGTGGTGCCGTCACCAAGTTTGACGAGCTCCAGAGCGTTCACGTTGCCCAGGCCGAGCTCACTCACAGCGTTGTAAGTTGTAGTACTCCAGCCGCAGCCTGACAGTATCTTACATCTCCAGGGTGCTTTCCTGCCATTCCACCGCCTGCTCATGCGGGCTCATGAGTACCTCCTTGAGACGGAGTGTGGTTACACTGGTGGTCAGCCGTGAGTCTTCACATTTGCCTTCAGTCTCAGACGTGCGCTAACAGATATGCTAGATACTGGCAGGAGCAGCTAGACGCTGGCAACTTCAAGAACTCCGTTCTTCTCGACCCCCAGACCGGCTTCGGTGGCGATGGTGACGATCGTGACTGCGTCACGGACGGGCCATTCGCCAACTACGTCAACCGCGTTGGCCCCGGCTACACCGTCCAGGATAGCTGCATCGTCCGCCGCATCGATGACTCTCAGTCGGCCATGTCCGCCCAGGAAAATGTCGACGTCTGCCTGTCGCAGCCTTCCTGGGCGACTGCCTGGCCGTGCATCGAAAACGAGCCGCACCGCGGCGGTCACAACGGTGTGGGTGGACAGATGTCGAACCCCATCTCTAGCCCAGGCGACCCTCTCTTCTATCTTCATCACACGTGGCTCGACAAGGTTTGGTGGGATTGGCAGAAGCAGGACCTTCCCAACCGCCTCTCCGATATGGGCGGACGCAACCTCCAGGGCGGTAATGAGGATGGCCCTGGTCCTTGTAACGGAGAGCGCCTGTTTGGACCCCTTCCCGATGATCTCCCGTACGTCATTCCCCTTTCTCACTCGTCCACCGCGTCGCTAATGAAAAGAAATAGTGCACCTCGCATTGAGGGCGATTCGGGATGTGGCACAACGCTCCAGCATAATCTCGTGATGTATGGCATCGTCGCGGACCGCTCCGTCGGGGACATGATGGACATTCAGGGCGAGCACCTTTGCTACGAATACGTGGATCCTCAGTGATAACAGCGGCTGATCTGTTGCTGATCTGTATCTTGTGTCGTCACCCTTTCCACGTATTCTACAGCCAAAACAATGGCCCAATTGGGCCATTAGGGTTAGAGGAAATTCAAACTTGGCTCCCTTGCGTCCCCACCACGCCCCTGTCACCCTCTGTTTCACAGTGCACCCTAACAATGCTGACCCAGGAATTCCGTCATTATTTCTCCAGTACACTGCATTTTTACGTTGTCCATTCAGCGGATGTGTCTGCGAGCGCGGCTGCCTCGATCAGAAAGGTTGATCGAACGTGCATTCTGTAGAGTGCATGGGAATCTGTTTTGGACGATAATGATCAGGCCTCCAGCACTTCTCTTCTCAAACGCCCAGGGAGTCGATGGCATCGTGTCTAAACAAACCCCTTTGAGACATCAGCCCTGGATCAGACACAGGGCTGCGACACCGACAGGTCAGCTGCATGCGCGTGCCAGAGCTTCGACAGGTTTAACATTCCTACTACCGGCGTCCGTGCCGAAGCATGCACTTCCCATCGCCAGCTCAAGGGAGATGATTGTCCCTAAATGCAGCTGGGACTGCACATGGTCAACCTTTCTGAGCCGACCAACGCCCAATCACCTCGTGTGCACTCGAATCTCACGGCATGGTACCCGGGTACTCACCTCGATCAAGTCCTGTTGACGGGCTGAACTCAACAGTTTACATGCACCATATGTCCCGTTGGCCCGATCGAGAGTTGCACCGTCCCGGCCTACGAGCGTCAGTCTACTTGCGTCGAGCTTAATGTTACTTCTCCCGTAATGACAGTCACGCAAGTTCTTCTCCAGTACCAGACATGCAACGGCTTGAGAAGTTCATGCAACACTCGCCAAATTATTTTGACAGTACACGATCGCAAATGGGCGGAAACGTGACACTTTCTCGCACAAATTTCATGACATCTAGTACAACCCTTCGTCGCACTCAGTTTGTCGCCGATCATAGAAGGTAGACCGTGGTCCATAATCCGAAGCTCCTTGGATACAGGTTCTCGTCGTCAGGTGGCTCGGGTGCCGCAAAAATGGAAATCAAACAGAAAATCTCATTTTTCTTTTTAAAAACTGAATCTTGCGAAAATCGGACCCTAAACGCCAGCCCCCTGCGTCGATTTTCAGGCTCTGTGTCTATACACGGCTCTGCATTGCAACACACGACAGTTGACAACGTCTATAGCCCAGTCGTCTTCAAGAGATTTGGTCCTTTTGGGTTCTTGTCATAGCTCAACCAAGCTGATGCCCAAGTCTTCCACCCGGAGCAATTTAAACACCTTTCTGAGCACGACTGACGAAGGTTTCTTGATGTTAATCCAAAATTTTCTTCGATGGCGTGTAACTTCGACATCTGACATCTCCGCAATTCACGCAGCCCCCTACCTACAAAGGTACTCTACCTTTTCGTCTATTCCTAAACCAATCCTAATATATAAAGAGGCGGGGATCTTTTTTTTTTTGGCATGCCGCAGGGTTGACCTTCTCCTCCGTACACCAACAAATCTCAAGCCAATCAATATCTTGCACCATTCTCTGACAACATTCCTTAACGATGAAATTCTCTTCCCCCGCACTTGTGGTTCTGGCGCTTCTTCGCTATTCCTCTGGGTTTGTCATGAATGTATACGAACTTGACGATTGCACAGGAAAAATGCAAGAAGTCAATATCTGGGACAACACATGTGCATCATGGACAATTCCCTTCAACTCTGTCATGCTTATCAAGGACGGAACATGGAAGCAAAAAGCTCGTTTCTGTCCTGGCAAGATGTGCCTGTGGGGATGCCAGAAAGCCTGGGCTGTAAGTCCCCGTCTGATCTTCCGACTCCAACTCCCCACCCAATTTGCCAAATTTACTCATCGCTAATCGACACTGTACATAGGATGTATGTTGTTGCTCTTGGTCCTTACGTGCCTCCGCAAAACTATTGGGTTGACAGTCTGGAAATACTGACTGATGTAGGGCGGTGATGATAAATTCCGAAAATGGAAGTGCATGAACTTGGACCACCAGGCTAGTTCTGTGGCATCACTTCGCCTCTTCTGATCTCTTCTCGTTAGTGATCAAGTCCTGTTGGTCTTCTTATTGAAAATTTCCTCGTGTGTGTGGTCAGCTAACTTGTTAGGCCATGAGTCTTCGAGAAACAAATCAGTTCAATCTGCAGTGGCGAGCCATCAAACGACAGCAAGCTTGAACGGAGTCGAGTTCATATGGGTTAACTGGTAGAATAGAACCTGACAGTAAATTCGTTTTTTTTTTGCGACGTATTTATTGAATTTGAGTTCCATGTGTCTCGACGAATCTTCAAAGTCTTGATCAGTAGGAATGCCTAGAGAAATCCAATCTGATAGAATCATCCACTCCGTGATACCTGCCTGTAATGTTGTGCGAATGAAACACATTTCCGCAGTGCGAAAGATTTGCAGACATCTACACGAATGAGCTTGATAATCTTTCTGATCTGTGGTCGGTAAGCCTTACGAGTTTTACGTTGGTTTTGAACTCCGACCCGGGGTCAGTGTTTGGATTCATTACATGACGGAGCAATGAGTAGCTATCCGGTCGTTCTCTTCTAAGAACGCAAACTCATCCCCCACCACAGCGATGTGTTTACGCGTACGACCTAGCGCTTGCTTCTTGGCAAAAGTCTCACCTGCTTTGTGCCAATCATCCTGCTTGCCCGTGGTGCCAGCCCTGTGGTCGGGTTGCATATTCTTCGGAGGTCCCCCACGCTCTGTATCGGGTGGACTGCAGGTTGTCCGGTGTCACGACAGATCAGCTTGTACCTTTGCCTTCATACCCCGCTTCGGACTTAAGTCTTAAGATACTTAAACTGCAAAGTAAGAGACGAAAGTACAGTCCTGTGCTGTCCCCCGCTGTCTTGTGTTCTTTTCCGACCAAGATGCACTTCGCTGACCACCCTCCGAGGTTCGACCTCCGCAAGGACATTTACCAAAAGCTACCCAAAACCGACGACATTATCGATTGGAAAACAATCAATCCCCTCGAGACAGCACTTCCTGTCATTGAAAGTTTGTCCTCATTTGTCCGTGGTGTCGATATCAAGCAACTAGATATCGACGACCTATTTTGGGCGCGGCAATGTTACTGGCGAGACACTCTGGCGCTTACAGCGCACTTGAGAACCTTCTCTGGGCCGAAAGAAATCACAGCGACACTCTCTTACCTATCCCGAGCTCGTGGGATTGGGTCTTTGGTTGTGCTGCCTGAATCCGCCCAGGTTGTGTCAACAGTAGCGAATCTGGTAAGAGCTAAACTCCCCATCTTCAGAACGTGCTGAGCTGAGTTCACCAAAAGACATGGCTCGACTGCAACTTTACTTTCAAGACGAAATATCCGACAGCCAGCTGCCTTGGGAAGCTCATGATGCTCCCTAAGATATTATCCGATGGCCAGCTTCATTGGAAGATCTGGACAATGGCTACACTGCTCATCGCCTTCGACGACTTTCCCGAAGACGTGAGGGTATTGAAAGAGCCCTCATCGGCCATTGGCCCAAACACAGTTCTGTCTACCGACGTCGTCATCGTTGGCGGAGGCAATGCGTATGGCTACTGTCCCGTCCCGGTGCGGCCAGATAGCTCGAAGGGCTGACGCGCAACTAGGGGATTGATCCAGGCTGCTCGTCTGAAAGCACTCAATGTGGACTTTGTCGTCATCGAGAAGAATCCGCAAACTGGCGACAACTGGGCGAAACGATACGACTGCATGCGATTTCACATCGGCAAGAATTACTGCCAGATGCCATATCTCCGTGAGTACCGTCTTGCAGGGTACAGAGTGTGGATGCTGACATGAGTGAAAGCCTATCCGGAGGAGGCAGAGTACGAGCTACCTCGAGACGAGCTTCAGCGGCATATTCAGCGCTTCGCGCGAGAGTTTGATCTAGGACCGCGAGTGCTCAACAGCTCCACGGTCAAAGCAACAAGCTTTGACGAGAAGGCCCAAACTTGGAAGCTCAACTTGATTGTCGAGGGGGTTGAGAAGTCAATCACCTGCAGAGCACTGATCATTGCCACCGGGTCAGGGTTCAGCACGCCATACATTCCCGATGTTGCCGATCGAGGAGCGTTTAAGGGGCCGAGTCTGCACTCCTCATCCTTTCGGAGCGGCAAGGAGCTCGTACGACACGGAGCCAAGGTAGGATAAGATCCGCCACTGCCTGGGACGCCAGCTGACACTGCAAGTCTGTCATCGTCATTGGGTCTGCCAACTCGGCCTTTGACGTGTTGGAGGATTGCCACAACGCGGGCTTGACAGTCCAGATGATCCAGCGATCTCCAACATACGTTATTCCAATGAGATACTACGCTCATCCTCAGGGTTTGGGGATTTTCGACGTGGTTTCAACTGAGGTCGCGGATGCCATGATTAACATGGGCCCAGTTGCCATCGTTGGTCAGCTGCCCGGGCTGGTCCACGCTGCGATGGCGGCCGAAGAGCCGTGCGTGACCCCAGAATCTGCCTTGCGCATGCCTCGAAGTCACTAATGCGAATCACAGCGATCGATATAGCAAGCTGAATGACGCCGGGTTCAGAGCGGTAGATTCCAAGAAGGAGGACCTCATCGACCATCTACACAGCCGCGCAGGTGGCTTCGTTGTCGACATGGGCACAGGTGGCGTTGATCTCATCGTACGCGGGACGGCCAAGGTTCGATCTGGAGTCACGCCTGTATCCTATACATCAACCGGATTGAGGCTCAGCGATGGGACACTGATGGAGGGTGACTCGCTAGTTTGGTGCACGGGATTCGAGACTGATACGCGCAAAGAGCTTGTGGCGGTTCTGGGCGAAGGAGCTGACGTAGTGGCAAGCAAGATGGATGCCATGCTAGGTGTTGATGGTGAAGGCGAGCTGAGAGGGTTGTGGAAACGACACGGTGGGGTTGATGGACTTTGGGTTCTGTCAGGGGGCGCTGGTCAACACCGTTGGTACTCAAATGTGGTTGGCTTGCAGGTGAAGGGTTGGCTCGAGGGCATTTTGCCTGATGCATATCGCAACACGTTTGAGAGATCGCATCAGGCAAACAAGCCGAGCATGTGAATATCGTTATGTTTCTGGTTTGGGAGGCTGACCTGGCGTAATGAGGGGGTTCGATGGCGTTGATAAGGGAAGCATCAAGAAGAGCGAGCGATAAGCGTCTTAGTTCAGGGCGATGCAGAACCCACGTCTTGGCGGCCATCCAGGTTCTCGTGACGGCGACCATGGGCCTTGACGTTGCCCTCGCAAAACTTGTGAAAAACACAATTTGTCTCACGCGCCTCTTTCTCCCTGATTTTATCTGTGTGCTTGCCACAGCTCCTTCCAATTGACTTTATGAGGCTTGTCCAAGCGCCGCTTTGACATCACAAACTGTACTGACTCGGACACTACCTTTGACCCTCCCCCCCAGCCTCATCATGAGACTCAGTGCCACCATCCCCTTAGCTGTTCTGGCATGCGCCAAAGCAACCTTGGCAGCGGAAGATGTTGCAAAGGGCGACACTGCCATTGACATCCACGAAGACCTGGCAGCAGTAAGTATTGCAGGTGTCCCCTGGAGAGCACAATACTGACCCCAGCAGGTCCCCATCGATGGCCTTTTCGAAGTCCACGAGGTCATTGTCACCCTCACCGAGGAGATCAAACCTTCACCCCGATATGAGGCCGAACACAAAGCTCTTCTGAAGCGCATGTCCAAGTCGCACGGAAAATGGGACACAACACATCCTCGTGCCCGTCTCCTCGACGCCCTGCACGGCTACGTCCGATACCGCGAGCGCCAAACGGCCGAGCTGGACAAATGGCGCCGCATGTACAAGAACACCTCCTCGTCGCAAAAGAAGGTCCTCGAGCATGCGGTTGGCTACACGAAGAAGATGGACACCGTCGCTTCGTTGATTGAGCAGAATCACGTGTTGTGTCAGCAGATTGTCGATGGGGCTTTGGAGTTCTATGGGGTCGAGAGGGACGAGATGACGAGATACATCGAAGCCAAGGAGAAGGAGAACAAGGCGGCTGAGAGGGTGAGCGTGAGCCAGGCATTGAAGCACTACGTCAGAGACTGGACGGTGAGCGGCCTGCGCGAGAGGGATGCTGCGTTCCCCTGCATCATTCAGTCGTTGGAGCAGTACTTCCCTGATCGCTCGCAGGGCGACGTCAAGGTGTTGCTTCCCGGTGCTGGTGTTGGTCGTCTGGGTCATGAAGTCGCCGCACTTGGTGGTGAGTCGCCATCCTTCCTCCTCCTCCTCTATTTCCGGATGCTTTTCTGACAGAACGATGCATAGGCTTTGAGGTCACGACCAACGAGTGGTCCATGTACATGAACCTCGCGTACCGTTTCCTCGAAAAGCATCCTCGTGTGGGCTCAAACAATGTCCATCCTTTCATTGACGGCTGGTCGCATCACGCTTCCACCGCCGACATGTTCCGCGGCGTCGCCTTCCCGGATAGGCCTGTCAACACCTCCGCCGTAGTCCTGGTCGAAGGTGACTTCACATCTGCGTTCAAGGGGCAGAATGGCCATTTCGATGCACTCGTCACCCATTTCTTCATCGACACGGCGCGGAACCTGATGTCTTACTTTGAGACGATCCATGGGCTGCTCAGGAAAGGTGGCATTTGGGTCAACCTTGGGCCGCTCCTGTACGGCACAGGACCGTATGTGCAGCTGAGCCTTGACGAAATCATCGCTGTCGTCAATGCCATGGGATTCGAGTTTGTCGACGCGCCGGAATCATGCGGCGAGTTGACATTCGCTGATGAGAAGGTGCGTGGTCGAGAAGCCGTGTACGGTTTTAATGAGAGGGCGTTGGTGAAGAACGCATACAACGCGCAGTCATGGGTGATGCGGAAGAAGTAAGTATTGGGCTTAGATCAAAACAGAACGAAAACAAAAATGAATAAATACATGACAGCAAACGGGGGGCGACCTCCTGGAATGCGCCAGCATCATGACTCGTGATAACCTCGTATGCATATTGGACTTGTCATTCAGCTGAGTAAGCAGCCGAATCCGCATGCGGAAGCTCCATGACACGGAATCAGCTGAATCTGCAGTGTCCTCCTCATTGCGAGCCGAGGTCGAAAAGTCTCCAACTCAGCCATCCCATCATCATTCATCATTATCATCCAGATCAGTCGCCCAACGCTGAAGCAACGCCACGCTTCGAATCGCCATTCCGCTCCATCGACAGAATCCGCGGCCTATTTACTCTCCGCAAACATGGGCATTCTCTCCACTCTCTCCACCGGCGCCATGGCCGGCCTCCATGGCTACATCCTCGTCCTCGAGATGTTCCTCTGGACCTCTCCTCGCGGCCGCAAGGCCTTCAATCTGACGGCCGAATTTGCCGAAAAGACAAAGGCCCTCGCCGCTAACCAGGGTCTCTACAACGGCTTTCTCGCCGCCGGCCTCGTATGGGGTCTCGTCCACCCCGATGCCGGCTTCGCCAAGCAGCTTCGTCTCTTCTTCCTGAGCTGCATCGCCGTCGCTGGCTCGTACGGTGCCGCCACGGCCAACCGCAAGATTCTGTTCATCCAGGCCATTCCTGCTGCGCTATCGCTTGCTGCTGTCAGCCTCGATCTCTAAGTTGGACGCGGGAGAGATATGTTCGTTTTTGGGAACGTGGGTGCTGTTGGCGGTGGCACCGGGATGGTGGCGTATCAACAGGAGCGGTGTATGGATGTCAGCAATGATCTTAAGTGCTTACATGTTGAGCTGAAGGGGCTAAAGTGTCATACCGTCAAAATGCCATACCGTCGACATGAGCTTGGGGCGTGGTTGAGAACTCTCTGGTCTTACAGGGTTACAGCAAGGGTCTGGATTAGTGCTTTGTTAGCAAGTCGAGCAGTTCGTATGCCAGTATCTTGATTGAACATCGGCGATAATGCGAGCTGGATGCGTCACAGTTTATGAAGCATTGACTGAGCGAGGATGCTGGAATGAGTCTGGTCATCGTCGAAGTGTCCAGTACTAGTGGATCTTGCGGTAAAGCTGGATGTGCTGTTGAGATCATTGGATGTTATGAAATCAAACTTGGAGGACCCCGCGCCCGCGCCAGACCTTCTCAATTTCCAAACAGCTAATATGTAGAGGTGGGCTTCTTGGGAATCTGATGTTCATCCACCTCATACGCGATCCGATTTCTCACCATACTCTACGGTGCAATAGCGACCGTTGTGTGCTGAAGAAACCGCACTAACGAGGAGGCTACTGCTGCGTCATCTCAATGTAAATGATACACTGTAGAGATACCCTCGGTTGTGGTAGCTCATGAGATCTCTAAAGACTTGTCAAAGGCAAACCTAGAGTCAGAGAGGTCATTAAACGCTCCTTACATTCTGTCGATTCACAACCTCTGACCCGCGTATGCGTATGAGATAAAAAGTACCACCTTCCTAACGATGTTGAATAATGTAACATCTCTAAATTTGATAGCTGGTTCGCTGAGAGACCGCATGAAAGCTGCCGCAACAGATTCTCATTTATCGATGTCCGTCCCTAAAGACAAAATGATACGGCGGCAGCGGTGGGACAGGAGACACCACAGAGGACTATAAGGGGTCGATTGATAGGCAATAGGATGATGGGATATGAAAGGGAGGCCACATGACAAAAAGAAAGAGTATTGATTGGGGTATTGTGTGCCGAAAGACCAACATCTGACTTGCATTGCTTGCTGCGAGTAGTCTCCTTCTTTGCACCAGTCTTCGATACCCGATCAAGGTTCCGTGTTTAAATAAGGAAACTTTCATCCGAAAGCATTCATGAAATTCGAAAAGTTTTAAGGCGACCGTTGCCAACAAAGATTTTGCATCTTGAAGCTTCCAACTATCAAGGCTCAGATTGCCGTCGAAACCCAAAATTGGGTCCTAAAACCAACCGCACGTCAGCAACCCGCTTGCCTTTGTTTCCCCCCTTTGCTATGGCCTGTCCCTGAAACATGGTCTAGGCAAGGGGGCTGCAATGCAACTTCGTCCACACCTTCCGGAGGCCGACCTTCCCGTCAGCCGAAGACTCGGGACTCTCGGGGAGGCAATCGGTGTCCGCCCCCCTGTCATTAGTGCCTGTTGGGGCCTGCTTCCAGCCAACCATACCTGAGATTCTGTAGATTGCCCCTCCTCAGTTTGCCAGCCACCGCTGGGAAAGGATACCAAAGGAGTATCTTGATGCATCTCGCCAGGGATCTGTGATATGGCAAGCTACAAATGTAGTGAAAGGACCTTTCTATTGTGTCCGACAGTGGTATTTTTCCTCAGGCTAGGTCTATCATGAGTTAGACACGTGATCGCCGAGCGCGAAACCACACATACTTAAATACTTCAGCCAGTCTTACTGGCGTGGCACCTTTGGTGGCTTGCTCATCGTCATCGTTGACTGCATTGCTGGCCAAACTCGTCGATCAGTCGACTACTGTTCAATAGCTGACTGCTCAAGGATTGCCGTTCTTCTCCTTAGATTCCTGGAGACCCCTCGGGGCTGAGCAAGCGGCAAATCCAATTGCAGCCATGGCCCAGCCAAGGGCGCAAGGCGAGGAGCTGGATGGTGACATCACGTTCATCAGCACACCCGCCGCTGTACCCTCGAAATTCACCGCCAAGGTCGATTGCGGCGTAGATACAACCAATGTAAGCACATCGAGTGTCGAGGCTCAAACTTGAGAGTCAATCGATGCCAATTAATGTCAATTGATCGCTATTGAACCAAGGTACACGCTCGAGCTGACTCCCACCAAAGTTCCGCGCCATACACAACCCTCCGCTGCCTGCCGAAGGTCCCGGCAATGAGTCGTTTTCCAACTACCTTCTTGGGGGCTTGTTACTGGGAATCCCGATCTTCATAGCGCGATCTATCGGCGGCGGCTTCAAGACGACAATCTTCTTCGTTATACTTCTTTCCGTTCCGATCCTGGCCGCCTTCTGGAGCGTCACGTCCGCGTAATCTCCGCGCATTAACGAGAAAGCCAAGCTGCCTGGACGTCCAATCGAGGAATACGTCACCTTCAAGAAAGAGGAAGATCGCCGGCAATGGAGTGGACGGAACAAGATACCAATGCGAACGTTCTACGACAAATACTTTGACGGCGACGTTGACTTCAATGGCGACGCCCTCGATATAATGGAGTACCGGCACGACTGGGCAACTTTCAATTTTACGTGGCCCGTGTTCCAGTACGTCTTTCTCACCTTCGCTGTGGACGTGCTGTTCCACTCGCGCAAACAAGATGAAGAACAGATTCGTCCAAACTATGATCGAGGCAACGACCACTACTCATGGTTTCTCGGACCCCGCATGGTCTACACCAGTGGCATCATCTCCGACCTTACGCGCGAGGAAACGCTGGAGGAGATGCAGGATAACAAAATGGCCATCGTCTGCGAGAAGCTCGGTCTGAAGGAGGGCGAGTCGCTTCTCGACATTGGCTGCGGCTGGGGCACCCTCGCCAAGTTCGCCAGCGTCAACTACGGCGCCCACGTCACTGGCGCCACGCTTGCCCGGAACCAGGCCGCCTGGGGCAACGACGCTCTCCGCCGCGCCGGCATCCCCGAGAGTCAGAGCAATCTCTTGTGCATGGACTACAGAGATATCCCGGCGCGCAAGTTTGACAAGATCTCCCAGCTCGAGATGGGCGAGCATGTGGGGATCCGCAGGCTCAGGACGTTTTTCCGACAGTGCTACGACATGCTTGAGGATGACGGGGCCATGTATGTCCAGCTCTCTGGTCTGCGTAAGGCTTGGCAGTATGAGGACTTTATCTGGGGTCTCTTCCTGAACCAGTACATCTTTCCTGGAGCCGATGCCTCTACCCCGCTGGCAAATTACGTCGGCTGCCTCGAGAGTGCTGGGTGGGAAATTAAAAGGTATGATTTTCTGGATTCTCTGTGGGATGTACGCAGATGAATAGAATACTGACTTCCTATTGTAGCGTCGACACTGTTGGTGTGCACTATTCAGGCACTCTCTGGCGTTGGTACCGCAACTGGCTGGGGAACAGAGAGACAATCAACGCCAAGTACGGTCAGCGCTGGTTCCGAGTCTGGGAGCTCTTCCTGGCATGGTCTACCATTGCCTCGCGCCAAGGTAGTGCTACCTGTTTTCAGCTGGTAGTCGTAAAGAACCTGAATGCCACTCATCGATTGCACGGGCTCAAGACTCAGTATGGCCTTTCGGGTGCCCTGGAGGCGAGTCGTGCCGCTGGTAAGGCGATCTTTCCAATGTGATGATTGATTCCTGGATCCTCCTCTAATCAAATAGTTCAAATTAGATAGGCCTCATGAATCAAATCACGACCTCATACTGATCCGAAGAACACGATAGAACACGATTTTTATAAGCGAACAACTATATCGAACTGGTGATCCTACCGTTCAAGATATCTAAGTGAATTTTTCAAGTCAAGCCCGTTGTTCGCCCTCTAGCGTGCCGGTATGCTTTGCCTGCACCTCACGAGAAGGGCGCTGTGCTAGCTGCAGTGTTCTCTGACCACTTAACCAAAACCCCAAGAAGATCAGACTTAAAGATCATCCAAAATGAGGGCAGAAGACAAAACGATAACCCCGCACGGGACTCGAACCCGCAACCTTCAGCTTGCCTGGATAGGAGGCTGACGCGCTACCATTGCGCCAACGGGGTTGTTGGGCTTGGTGCATATTTATGCTGCTACCGGATGTGAAGGAAATTCGTGTAATGCTAATTATAATGCTCAACCTTTTTTGCTGGCCGAAGAGATATTACACGCAGCAACCGGGGCTCGAGGAGTGACAGGGACAGCAGCTGAGAATTCTCAGCGTGCCGGACGAGTACCAGTCTGTGAAAATATGTCATTACGTTCCAACTGACCTGGAGTTAGGAAAACATGTGCTGCTATACACTCTTGCCGTTCTGTTCTTGCCATGAGTCATGGCCTGTGCAACATGGGGTCACTGTCAGAGAAGGCAGATGATATGAATGAGAGTGGACAAACCTAGACGGAGATTGTCCATGCAACAAAGGTCCGTCAAACGCCAATACCAACATGGTACATACAGTTGTCTAGAATAGGAATAGAGGAAACCCGTTCGGCGTGGAAACTACCAGCTGGTCACCATCCACATTACCTCGGCCGCCCCCCTCTTGACCCCATATTCAAGCGTTGAAGCGCGTCTTCGGCACGAGCCAGTGCGGCTCGTGGCGCCAAGGTGGCCCTCGCTCAAACTGCCTAGATTTACCCGCCCCCCCATGAAAGATCAACTTTCTCTGCCAGAGCCGGCGATGAATTGATTGACAGCTCAGAGGGTTCCCGGCGCCATGGCTAGGCACACGTGGTTATATCTGTTCGGCTGACTGATGTGGAAGTTGTCCTGGTGATCAACCTGACTTGGCGACGGCGGCGCGAACCAGGTCGGAACGCGCATCGCTTAGCCATACTACGAGATGGCTGGAAGGCCGTGAAACATGCGACAAGCTGTCCAGCTGCATCCCGACAGGAGCGCATATCGAACGCTGCAGTCCAATAGCGTCTAGGTGACGCCTCATTGCCCAAGGTCGTCAACCAACAAGTCGAATGAAGTCATGCGGCTTCAATTTCCCCGTCCATCCACCCGCATCCTCCAAGTCCCGGGCAAGCCACACGACAGCTCAAGCCAATGATGCTTGGCCAGGCTGTTGGCATGTCAAAGCTTCGACGCGGTCGTCCTCGCCGCTGAGTGGTGCGCATCTGGAGCCCCAGAAGCTTGACGCAAACCGCCTCGAGTGTCGGCTCTCATCCTTGTCCAATTGCCGTTACTTTCTCCGGATGCGCTATCTACATCTGGGGTCCCCCGCACAGAAAAAGGACTCTTATTGGACAATGTCATCATGTTCCGGGGCCAACTACCCCGGGCGTAGTGCGACACAGCAAAAGACGGCCGAGTCCTCGTCAGGCGATTCTCGGGACTCGGCTCTCTGGGGAACGAGGGGAGACGTGCCGAATATATAGCCCAAGAGGACGCGCTTCGGTTTGAATAGGTTTGCCCAGAGATGCTATTGCCTTGTCTCGCGCGCGCATCGCACCAACCATCATCGTCGTCACCATGGCTCTCCCTCCGAAATGGTACCAATTTCTCGTCAGCGTCTTCGCGTCGCTCGGCTCCCTGACGTTTGGTTATGATCTTGGTGTCATCGCCCAGGTCATTGGATCGCCATCCTTCAAGTCCAAGTTTGGCGAAGATCCGGCCGAAATGTAAGTCAACAGAATCGGTTTCGCCCAGACGAACTCTCTCCGTGCCGTTCTAATACAATCACAGCGGCGCCGTTGTTAGTGTTTTCACGGGTGGAGCGTTCTGCGGTGCTGGTATTGCCGGTTGGGCTGGCGATCGCTTTGGCCGACGTCTCACGATCCTGATCGGTGCTGCCTTCTTCCTCCTCGGCGGAACCCTCCAGACCATCGGCAAGAACATTGCCTTTCTCATGGCCGGTCGTACGCTTGCTGGTGTTGGTGTCGGAGTTTTGTGCATGATCATTCCAGTTTACCAGGTGAGCCCGGCGTGCCATATTCGAACCAACATAGCTTCCGAATTATGCTGACTTGACCTTGTAGGGTGAACTTTGCCACCCCGACATTCGTGGCCGTGTCACGGCTCTCCAACAATTTATGTTGGGCATTGGTGCACTTGCGGCAGCTTGGATCTCATACGGTACGTGCTAATACCTTGGATCGCTGTGACTGACGGCTGTGGCTACCTTTCGCGAGTTCAGCTGCACAGCTGAGGTCTTGTTGTCCCCTTGCCGACGCGCCGAGTCGAGCACACTATCAGCAAGGCTAACAGTGTTTTCCCAGGCTCCTATATCGGATTTGCGGCCGACGACAACAACCAGTGGCGCGTCAGTCTTGGTATTCAGAATGTCCCTGCTGGCATCCTGGCCCTGCTGATCCTGCTGTTCCCTGAGTCGCCTCGCTGGCTGATTCAAAATGGCCGCACGGAGGAGGGCCTTCAGACTCTGGCCAAGCTTCACGCGCACGGTGATGTCAACGACGCTTGGGTTGTTGCCGAATTTTCTCAGATCGAGGATACTATCACTATCGAAAGGGAGGGTTCAGCCAAGTCGTACGCCGAGCTGTTCACTGACCGCTCGTGCTTCCGTCGCCTTTTTCTCGCTTGCGCCCTGCAAGCCAGTGTCCAGATGACAGGTGTCTCGGCCATTCAGTACTACTCCCTCGCTATTTACGAGAAGATTGGTATTGCGGGCGACGATGCCCTCAAGTACCAGGCGATCTCCTCCTGCATTGTAAGTGCTCCGCTGGCTGCCTTGTGTGGCGTGCCGTTATGAAAGAAATACTAATTGAGACCCTGTCAGGCCTTGTTCGCTCAGTTCCTCACGATCCTGTTCATCGATAAGACGGGCCGGCGCTTCCCGCTCATTGGTGGCAACCTGCTGAACGCCGTCTGCTTCATCATCGCCACGATTCTGCTGGCCAAGTACCCTCCCCTGGATGGTGCCTCGAGCAACATTGGTGCCTCATGGGGCTTCATTGCTATGACCTGGCTGTACAACTTCTCGTTCAGCGCCACGTGCGGTCCTCTGTCATGGATTATTCCCGCCGAGATCTTCGACACCAAGACACGTTCCAAAGGCGTTTCGATCGCCACCATGACCAGCTTCGCCTTCAACACCATGATCGGCCAGACCACGAGTGTTGCTCTCGACGACAAGGATGGCATTGGCTGGAGGTGGTACATTCTGTTCATCGTGAGTTCTCTCTCAGTGCCACATGCGTTGGCTTCGATGCTAACTGAATTTCGCAGGTGTGCAACTTCACCAACGCTATCTTCTTCTGGGCATTCCTGCCCGAGACGGCCAAGCGCCCGCTGGAGGAGATGAGGTACCTCTTCACTGAGGCACCTCTATTTGTGCCCAGGATGGACCCCTCGCAGGCGACTTCTCACGATTTGGAGCGTAGGATTCAGGACGCCGAGGCCAAGCAGGCCGGTGTGGATGCTGAAGATGAGCATGTCAAACTCTGATTACCTTTCTGTATCTGATTTGCACGGCATTTGCTTGCCTTGACGGACATCGGGTTCCACTATAGAAGTTAGCTTTCGAACAACGGAAGCACGGCGACTGTTCATAGCTGAAAACCGGGTGTCTGACCTTATGAATTGAAATTCGGATCCTGTGAACTTATGACGACGCTGGTTCTTTTTGTTGCCGTCAACCCTTCCAGCAGTTAGCGGCGAGTGTTGGCGAAAGATCCATCTAACCGCTTTTCGCCCTGGCTCAAGATTTCGTTCACACCTCAGCCAGTGATGGTTACACACCGAAAGGACGGAGCACAGTTATTCTACGTGACCATTTGTGGTTTCGCTCTTGCTACGTTCATTACTCCGTAGACTCCCAACTTTAAATCTGACTTGTTCGTACTTTTCAATTTGGGCCAGCGCCCGCAGTCACCAAACCAACTGGTACAAGAGGTGGCTGAGCGGGAAAATCGATTTTCTACCGTCCTAAGAGAACCACCAATGGGCACATTAAGCGAGTGTTCATCATCCTTCGCAATACGTCAAAGTGATATAGACAACGAGTTACAACAAAATGTCGTTCCGTTTTTGGCCTCCTGCATTT
This sequence comes from Verticillium nonalfalfae, assembly GCF_003724135.2. NCBI lineage: Eukaryota > Fungi > Ascomycota > Sordariomycetes > Glomerellales > Plectosphaerellaceae > Verticillium > Verticillium nonalfalfae. The sequence goes on along the minus strand of NW_021167250.1, from coordinate 112,728 downwards.
GACATGGCCACGGCCAATAAACTCTCTACTTCGACACATCGCCAAGATACCTAGTGCTCGACTGCTTCTTATCGTCTTGTCAAATTCCTGGAAGTAAGGCACACAAACCGCTCCGTCGTGGTCTTGGCCCTTGACAGTACGGCAATCCGCGGATTGTCCCACGTCAATCAAGCTATACGTGGATCCATACGATACCTGGATCTCCAAGATGGCAGCAGGACAGGCATATTACAACACTTTGCATGCAGAGTCAGCCAATATTTGTCAAGCTAGTAGCAGTTCCGCCGATCGAGACCGCATCGACCGAGAATCGAGGCATTGACGCTCCGTCGCTCCATGTCGTCGTCCTTCTCAACGTCCGATGACAAGCACCAAGCACAAGCTGCGGGCTGACCATCGTATCATCGGTCTTGGCACCGTGCTAATGCCCTGCACGCCAACCGGGCGACTGTACTGGTACAAGCTAGGTATTGGGGTATCGACGTCGCGTCCTGCTCCAGCAGCCCACGCCGGGCAGCTGAGAGCACATACGCGCTCCGACTCCCACGCCTCGGCGCACAGATACGAACCCCGCGTCCTTCCCGAGGTTGCATCGGTCGCGGCGCGTGAGGGCGGCGTGCTTTGCCAAGTAAGGTGCGAGGCCCCAGAGGGCCGAATACCTCAACTGCGAGGAGGCCCGGTATTACTCATCGTTGTGGGCAGTGATCATGCGTGAGCGGCAGGGCCGAAGGGGGGATGGACGAGGGTGGGAGGACCTCTATTTCCGGAGTCACTGGCTTCGGGCGGGTGTCGGAAGCGCTTGGCATGCGAGGAGAGCCAAGAACTTGGCAGAAGGCTCGGTGACGGAAAGCGGCAAGAGATGCATGAAGGGACGGATTGCAGGCGCTGCGACCCAAGAAACTGCCGACTGACATTGAGACGAGTTTTCCGACGGGATTTGTCGGTCATGCAGGGGCAGTATGTAGGTACCATTCACCGCACACAGCCTGTTCCAGGGGCCTGGTTCCTCTTGTTCCCGGGCTCTATGGACCCTGTGCTCCAGGGCGCGGGATGTCGGGACGTTGAGACCGGACTTGAAATGTGATCAACGCGCCGCGAGACTCGAGAAGTTTGGAGGCAAGACTCTTTGTTCCTCCAATAATACGGCCAAACAGGGGTGTTTCGGGCATTAAGGTTAACCTTCTGGGATCTGGGCGGCGGAGCAGGCCAAAAAAAAAAAAAGAGATGCGATGACGGTGGTGGTGTCAAGCGGCTGCTAGGCTCTCGTGTGACAGGGCATCCATCTCCTTTACTGACCAGCCGGGCTAGCCAGTGACCACCCACCTGTAAGGCTGCATGTTGCGCCGTGGCGTGTTGCATCGCGAGGCCTGTGTCTCGCAAACAAGCGAGGCCCGGAGCCAATCGTCCCAGCTTTACCATGCCCTGTCAGTCACCACCTGAAGTGCTTTCTTGCCCTTGCCTGCTTGGCATTCAAAGAAGAAGCGCGGCCGATACCGTGGAAGAGACTCTTGGCCAGCCGGTAACTATTGAGCGCTCTGAGGACGAGGAGGAGGGGAGGGGGCATCAGGAAATGTCTCAATCACTGTTGCTTCACCACCAAGTCACCACTGAGGAGTCGTCGGGGGCCGTGCTGGCGCCATTTGACTCATGCTTAATATGCTTAAAGGCAAAAGTACCTTGCACGAGAGGTACCTACTTGACCGGGAATCAGGGGAATGGGGAAAAGGGGGGCGATGGCCTGATGAGACGATGGACAAAGAAACCCCATCCCGGTTGAAAGACAACGATTGAATGCCACATCCTCCGTCGGAACGGCTCGCTCGATCTTGGTCTTGGAGAAAGAGTGGTAGCTCAGCACAGCACAGCACATCATGTATGCACAGAGATCTGATTTGTCTGCCTCATGCCATGGCAGAGGGCGGCAGAGAGAGATGTAGGTCGGAGATGAGATTGATCCTCCGCCACAATGCCCCCCTGCTTCTCCCGCCCGAACGCCAATAGGGGCGTTAACGACCTCAAGTCGTGCGGCACAGCAACCACACCGGCCTTGCTGAATGGGTGGTCAGCCGAGGCCTTTCCTCCTACCCTGATCGTGATTCTGCAATTTTTTCACCCCTTCATTTTCCTACTCTTGACCCTCCTCCTTCTCGCAGCCGCCGACGGGACTTGAACCGAAAGGGATCAGTTGCCACGCGCATGACGCACGGGCGAATAGTCTCGGGATCCTTCTGCTCACGAGTTCACGATGATGGACGCCAAGTGGCTGAGCATGCACAAATGTGCCGTCTCGAATCCCTGGAGACAACCGCTTCATCCCACCATCACCCCATGACTGACCCCATAGCCGTGCTCTTGTGTGCCCCTATTGCCCCTCGGCCTAGCTCCAGGCCCGAACATGAAGCGGCGCGACGGGTGCGCTGGCGTGTGGAGAAAGAAGCTGGCTTGAGTGCCAACCACAGGTGCCAAACAACCCACCACAAGAGCGACTTTGGGGGTCACTAGCGCTGCCAAAAAATGGGTGCAAAAGGGGGGGCCTGGCCTATCCGGTGAAGCCGCCACGCCGAGCCCTATAACCCGCTGTGTGGAAAGGTTCTAGGTGACCATCATATCGCGCCGCTCAGGCTCCTCGACCAAGTGTCCGTGAGATTACGGATGCCAAGAACTAGGCTGCTTTAGGCCCTGGCGGTAATACGAGCTGCATCAGGGGATCGCGAGGGCTAACCTCATCAGGGTGGGCAACCACAAGCACTCATCCAGTACCCCTGGCCCGCCTCAGCTCACCACATTGTGCTCATGTGGTGCTCGTTAAGGTTGTCTCTCGGTCCGTGTGGTGTCCCACTGATTGTCGTGTGGCCGCGATTCGATCGAGGCGAGGCAGCCACTCCGACGCCATACCCTCACCCCTGACCTGCCTGATGAGTGCCCCCTGGGTAGAAGCAATTCACACTAGACAGGGAACACTGGTCAGAGCTGCAGATGTGGTTTTTTTTTTCTTTCTCTCCGCTCGCTAAACGTTCTGACGCATGATACCTGGTCCTTGTGTTGTTAGGCTGCTGTTGGTCTCTTGGCCCCGGTTACTGTGCCTCTTTTCGGGGCTTTCGCCAGCGCCTTGAATGTTTATAAGTAAAAGGGATCATGGCCCCCATCCGTCGTCGAATTTTGAAGGAAGACAGCCGAGACTTCTGAAGCCTTCGTTCCACCTCACAGTCGTTTGCACTGCCCACACTCGCTCAACACCTACATTCGTTTAACACAACCTAACATAATGTTTGTCAACCTCCGCAACTGCGTGCTCGGCCTCCTGGTCGCCGGTGCCACCGCCTCGCCCATCACCAAGGACCTGGCCACCATCGAGAAGAGGCAGAACTTGCCCAACGGCGTCGCCATCTTCAAGTGCACCGTTCCCAACACCATCGCCTTGACCTTCGATGATGGCCCTCACATCTGGACCGAGAACGCCGTCAACCAGCTCGAGGCCGCCGGCATGAAGGGCACCTTCTTCCTCAACGGCAAGAACTTCGGCGAGCTCAAGAACTATGTTCCTCTCCTCAAGCGCATGCGCGCCAACCGCCACCAGATCGGTTCTCACACGTATGTCTTGGCGCACCCTGGTCTTTCTTCGAGACCTACCGTCCATTGTTTCTTGTTCCTGAGACAGCGTCTCGCTAACACTCTCTTCATAGTTGGGACCACCCCTACCTCACCCAGCTCAGCGATGCCGCCGTCCGCAAGCAGATGACCGACTTTGAGAACGAGCTCCGTCGTCTCATCGGTTACTACCCCACCTACATGCGCCCTCCTTACTTCGACTACAACGCCAAGACCCTCGCCGTCATGAAGGAGCTCGGCTACCGCGTCATCCACGCTGACCTTGACACCAACGACTGGAAGTTCGACATGCCCGCCTCCATCGCCGCCTTCAAGGCCGGTGTCGCCAACAACCGCATTGTTCTTGCTCACGACGTCCACGAGACCACCGTCAAGACCCTGCTCCCTGCCATGATCAAGGAGGTGCAGAGGCTCAAGCTCAAGGGTATGTCGAGTCTTCCACATGGCCTCTTCAATTCGCACAGTAAACTAATGTCTCTTGCGCTACAGCCGTCACTGTCGGCGAGTGCCTCGGCGAGCCCTACGCCTACTGGTACAGGGTCACTCCCCGCGCTTAGATGTCCTCATGGATGGTCTGAGTGGCCTGGGTTGCGAAGGACGAAGCCGTATATTAATGATCACGAATGTCAGCCTGAATCTATTGTAGCATGCGCGCTTTTGCCGCTCTCACATATCTCTGTGTATAGAACCTCAAGTATTATTATTCATTACATTTATGATCACTTTGGTGTACCACTTGTCACAATAGGTTGTATGTCCTCGCGCATCACTGTTCATGCGATCAATGCCAACTAAATATGGCTTCAATCCTGAAGGTCTTAACAAACCCTTCCCCCCCCCTCCGGATTAGCATCAATGGCTACCCTCTTTCCAAGTGGCGCCGTGTCGAAAGGCTTCTTGAGAAGAGACTCTCGGAGCGTGTGTTTATTAACACCGTCATTCAAAGCTACTTTCAATGGGAGGAGTGGAAATCTTGTGTCAGATACGGCAGCCAAACACACCACTCATCATATCTAGTGGACTGTTAGTATGGAGCATCTCGCCCAGGACATCTTTCTCTCCGCTATGATATCACTGTGTCATGGTCGATTCGGCGGTGAGAAGCCCGAGAGGCGCTTGATAACGCTACCAGGGACTGGTGTCGAGTCAGTTGGAGTAGCGCTGGCGCATCTGGGCGGCGCGCGCGCACACACCTACACTAATGTTTCCAAGCACCTGGGCTATTAATACGAGGTCTGATCCTTGGCATGCAGGGATGAAATTACCATCGTGTCTGCTGCCCTGGGAAACGTCATACAGCCATCTCCAGATTCCGGAATATGCTTATCTTGGTTGTCCCCGCATGGATTGAATTAAAGTGCCGTTTCGCCGATCCATTCCGGCTCTTCGATCATTAGAGTTTGAACTGACACATGTGACTTGACAAAGACAAGGGCGCATACGATGGCAACTGCCTGCAACCTTGAGTCGCCAGTCTGGCAACCCGCGGAAGTTTCGGAAACGCGATACTGTTGTCGGTGCTCAGAGTGTACCAGGACAACGCCGAGGAGATTGGAACCAGGGTGAGTGATTAATAATATATGATACTACTTTACATGCGGTCGATCTCATCAAAGAGTCTTGTAGTGTGAATCATGTGCAATCGTTCGTATACTCGTGAAGGAAATTGGAAAGAGGAATTTTTGCCTCGCGGATGCGAGTCGTCGCTCCTCTCTTCATCTCATGCCTCACTCTTCCTCAAACCAGTCATCCTCAAGGTCCCACTCCTCCGAGTCAGAAGCCTCGCTGAGAGTCGTGTAGTCGTCGCCGGCCGCGTACTCGCCCTGCATCAGGGTGAGCGGGTAGCATCCGGTGACCTTGCCACCAGTGACAGTGTACTGGAGATCCTCGCTCATGAGCATGGCGGCACCGTCCTCGGGGTCCTTGGCGAGGAAGATCTTGGAACCCGAGTTATCCTCATAGTCACAGACAAGCAGGTAGAAAACCTGCTCATTGGGATCGACAGCCAGGTAGAAGTAGTCATCGGTCTTGTCATCCTCGCTATAGGGAGCAAAGGCGACGACGACACCAGCCGAGGGGATGTTCTCCTGGTCGTCGAGGCGGAGACGAGAGACGCCGACGGCAGACATGGAGTTGTTATAGTAATGCATGAGACGCTGGCCACCGTCCGTGACGAGGACGTCGTTCTTGGACGACCACATCTCAGAGCAGTGCTCATTGTCCTCGCCATCAACACCAAAGGCGTACATGTTGCCGTTGGAGCAGGAGACGATCATGGTAGTGGCCTCGGGATCAACTAGAAGCGCAAGGTCATAACCGGTGCTTGTGTTGTAAGGGCGATTAGGGAGGGTCTCAGGGGTGTAGCTGAGGACGCTGGTGCCATTGCCCTTGATCTTGGAGGTGATGTCGACGACCTTGCCCGTGATGTTTGCGGGGGCAGTGACCACAGCAGATGTGGTTGCCTGACGAGCGCGGACCTTTGTGGCTTCCTGGAAGTCAGAGTTCTCGAAGCCCTCCTCAGAGCCCCCGTCACCATCTTCGGGGTTCTCCTCACCGCCGTCTTCGGGGTTCTCCTCACCGCCGTCTTCGGGGTTTTCCTCGCCGCCGTCCTCTGGGTTCTCCTCGCCGCCGTCCTCCGGGTTCTCCTCGGGGTCGGTGGGATCAGTTGGGTTCTCGGGATCCGTAGGGTCAGTGGGCCCCTCGGGATCCGTAGGACCAGTTGGGTTCTCGGGATCCGTAGGAAGGTTGGACTCTCCAGGAGTTGCGGGGTTGGAGGGCGTGGCAGAAGCCGTAGGGTCGGCGGTTGCGGTAGGCTCCTGACCGGGAACACCAGGGAGTCTGCTTGTTGTCAGTTGGTGCTCACTCGTGACAAGGTTCTCAAATAAGTTGGGGGAAACTTACGCAATGCAACCGCGGGCAAGCGGTCTGTCATCGGTGTCCAGCAGGGGAATCTGGGTGGTTCCGAAGATGTCAATGAACAGCTTGTTCCTCCAACTGATCTGGGTGCTAATGCCCGTGCAACCGTCAATATCCTTGAATCCGGCGGCAAATTTCTTCTCCTCGGTCAGCTCGATGGAGGCAGCCACCTGCGCGACACCCTTGATCGAGGGCTCGTCGATGAGACCGACGGACTTGTCCCACTGACCGATCTGGAGACCGCAGCGGAGCCCAATGGGTAGGCCCAGAGTCGCGGCGAGCATGATCTCACCCTCGGCCTCGAAGACTGGCTTGAAGTAGGGGTCCCAGCCGTCGCGCTTGCTGTTGGAGGGGTTGACAAAGTCGATGAGCACGTGTGCGTTCTGCAGACCCATCTCGGCACCGGCAAGGAGCTTGCCCTTGGCCTCGGCCTCGAGCTCAACGCGGGAGCCAACGGTGATGCGGGGACCGATGGTCACGACGCCGTAGGACAGACCAGGGAGGCCGACATTCAGGAGCGTGTGACTGAACTCTTGCTTGTAGGTCATCTGGGCGTCGATGCCGACCTTTAGTACGAACTTGATGTCCGTGTTCACCTCAACCTCACCCTGGGTGAAGACACCACCGAGGGGAGTCCAGGCAGCACGGCCAGCGAGCTTGGCACTGCCGGAAACACCACAGCCAACGCAGAAGACGTTCATGTAACCATTGAGCTTCTTATTCTCATCGCCCTCCTGGTTTCCGAAAGCCTTGAGGAGAATTGAGTCACCCCACGGAGAAGTGACCTGTTTGGTCTCAGGATCCTTGAGGGTCTTGGCATCAGGATCCTTGGAGGAGGAGTCAGGAAGCTTCCAGCTCACTTCCTTGTTAATGCTGCCAGGAATAGAGCTCGCCTCTTGGGCAGACTTGTATACCTGCTTGACGGGCTGGACAACATACTTGTCCACAACGTCGCACAGGAAGCCACAGAAACGCTTGTTCAGGACACGGATACCCCGCTTGTTTGTCTTCCAGAAGTCGCCGTCGAAGGTCTCTCCCTCGGCCTCGGCATAGTCGTCAAGCTCGGGGGCGAGCTTAAGGGCGAAAGTCTTATATTCCGCACTCAAGGGCTCATAGCCGAGATCAGTGTCAAGGTCGTAGTCGAAGAGCTCACCCCAACAGGCTGAGGGCAAACCGTACTTGGTGTCAACAGGAGCATTGCAGTTGGGCTTGGCCGCAGCAAAGCCAGCCGATGTGCTACCAGCTCCAGGAGCAGACGTGCCAGAGGGGCCTTGGGAGTTAGAAGGAGACGAGCCGGACCCAGAGGCCGAAGGTCCGGCAGAGGCGCTGCCAGAGGGCGACGAACCCCCTACGGTCGTAGCAGTCACAATCGACGTCGAGCTACCTCCCCAGGTGAAGGAGGCACCAGACTGAGTGTTTTGAGCGCGAGCAGTGGTCGTAGGCCTGGCAGAGCTGGTCGTGCCCTGTCCTCCGACGCCAGGCAGGGTCTTGGTGCTCGGGGCCTTGGGGCCATATCCATCGTCGCGAGGAGTCCACCAACCCCATTCGGTCTCACCCTTGGAGATAACATCATCTGGGTGGCAAGGTTTGCCACCGGCGACGATGACGAGGTCACCCTTCTTGTACGAGAGAGCCTTGACCTGGAAGTAGCAGCGATCGCCCTTGGCGTAGTCGCCGCAGCCAGGGACGTACACGATGAGGATGACATCTTCGTCATCAGCCCAGGTAGAGACAGCGTGCTCGTATGCCTCTTCGGAGCCGAAACCGATCGTCAGCTCGTCAGAGTCATACTTGACATTCGTCACGTGGTCACAGTGATCGAGGTTAACCGAGGGGCTCTTGAAGTAGTAGGTTAGGAAGGCGAAGTGGCCGGCCTTGGAAGGATCTGAGTGAGTTGGGGTTAGTCATCGATGGTGAGAAGCTGATAGAGAATAATGTCATACCAGTGATGCCGTAAAACATTTCGGAGGCCTTCTCAGGGGCGATGGGGATGACGTTGGTGGCCGGGCGAGTGTCATAGTTCCAGTGGATGGCGGGGGTAAGGGTGGCCATAGGAGCATCGTGCTCAAGGGTAGCAGTCTTGCTTCCCTTAAAGCCAGAGTCTCCGTGGTCTTCAGCGATGGAGGGTTCGGGAAGAGAAGGAGCCTCGTAGGCCTTCTGGTCGTCGTGGGCACCAGCATCGCAGTGGGCGGGCTTGGCCGGGCATCCCTCGGCAGGACGAGCGTAGACAATGACAACTTCAAAGCCCTGCTGCTTCGGGGCTTCGATGGAGGAGTTGGCATATTGTGAGCGCTCTTCAATGGCTGGAAGAGCTTGAACAGCGACAGCAGCCCCAAGAAGGGCTGCAACAGAGTTGAACCTCATTGGGTAAAGAGCGTAAGGGTCAGAAACTGACCAACAAATAGAACAAAAGAGTGACTAGATCCTAAAGATCCACAAGGGGACGCACGAGGGAGTGACTGAGGTTGGCAATATTCCTGTCGATCTCGTCCCAAGCGGCTCGATACCTTCTTATACAGAGTCCCAAACATGCGGTTCCCTCGCTTGAAGCCGTGTAAGCATCCCACAATAGCAAGGCGCCCAATCCCTTAGCGCACCCGCCGTGCTGGCTCAAGGCCTCAAGCGTCTGCCAATTCCTCCTCTCCGGAGATTACCAACACTGAACTTCCCTTCAAGACGAGGCTCTCGTGAGGACCAAGCGCTACAAAGAAGCAATAGTGAACGCATGGCTCGGACGAGACTGTTATTGTTCCCACAGCGCCCTGCAGTGGGCCTATAGCTCAGCTGCGTCCTAGACGACACCGGGCATGGTAACGGCCTGGATGCGGAAAGCCATGTCCCAACTGGGGAAGAGGCCAACAGACGAAGACCAAGCCGGCCTCTTGTTAGCAGCAAGTAGGGAGCGCTAAACGGCAATAGATATACGCCACAGCGGCTGAGCGCGATGCATTGTGCGCTTGCGCAGGGGTAAAGCGTGGCGTGGTATTCAGGGTCGCCATTCAGCTGGATAAGCGACGCGCTAAGAACATGCTTCTTCCACGTTTCGGACAAGGTAAGTCAGGATGCGGTGAGGGGACAAACGCTCCGGTCGTGGCCGAGGTCCGCAACTTGATCCCCAAGAGGCATGCTCTCGGTCTTCTACCAATCATGGTGAGTTCGACGCAGGAAAGTATTGAAGGTCGACGCCAGCGACGCCAGCCACGAGGTCGGCTCGCGGGTCAATCGAGAATTTAGCGGCGTGGGAGCGCTCGGTTAGGGGAAAAGAGTTCCAGGGTCTGGTTTTAAGGTGAGGCCCCCTCCCCATGCCGAATTTGCGAAGATTGCCATGGCTCGAAAGGATGGCCTTTTGCCCGGATAACTCCGACAACCATACGTGCAGTCTACCACGTGAGGTGCATCACTTGCCACGACAATTTCACTCCCTTTTTGTTTGCATACTATGAGTCCAGAATATTGGGAATGAATCTCGTGGAATTTTAAATATGTACGCCCTCCTCGCTTTATGGAAGATTTGCTAAAGAAAATAAAGTTTTCACAGAATAGAAAATGTGCTTTCCAGAGTTCCATGCTGACCGACGCTGCCTCTCCCAGTCAGTTGGTTAATGCTCACATTGAGCCCAACATGGGCGGATTGCTTGCATGTATCTCATCTCACATCTCAAAACGAGCAAGCTCTTTAGTAACGGACCCAGCGGCCACGGATGGAGCGGGCCTTGAGCCTCGTGGGACCGACCGACGAGGAGATGATGCTCGAAACCTGGCTGGCGGCGACAGGCTTGACGAGGAAGCTCTTGCTCTTGGCCAGAGTGCTGAGCGCGCTGGTGGTCTTCAGTGAGGGAAGGGCACCGCTGCCAGAGGCCTTGTTGACCTCGCACGCGCGGCCAAGGGATGAGGAGCAGGCAGACGCGGCGGCGATGTCGGGGACGTTGTATACTGTGCCCTTGTTGCTGCTGGAGGTAAAGGGGTTCTTGACGGTCTCGAAGACATTGCCCTCGATCAGAGCAGTGGCTCCAGAGTAAACGTCAAAGGCGTGGCCCTGCATGTTCTTGAAGTAGTTGTTGGTGGCCTGGAAGGTTCCCGTAGTACCATCCTGGCCGAGCTTGGGGGCGCGACCGGAGACGTCGTGGTAGTAGTTCCTGTCCAGGGTGACGCGGTCGCCCTTGCCGTAGAACATCATGGTCCAGTAGTGGTCGCCGTTGCAAGACGCAGAGGTAGTCGTCTGGCCGTCGAACTCGCTGTTCGAGACTGTTACGCGAGATCCGTCGTAGTGGGTGACGATGAACATGCGGCCGACGAGGGAGATCTTCATGTGATCGATCCAGACACCGTCGTTGCCGCCCTTGAGGTCGATAGCATCACCACCCCAGACGATACCAGGGTTGAGGTTACGGATCTCGAAGCCCTGGATGATGACGTTCTTGGCGTTCTTCTTGATCTGGAGACCCTTACCGTTGAGAACGCCGGCACCGCTGCCGATAATGCTCTTGTTGCTGCCGACAATGAGGGGCTCGAGTCCGGCCTTGTCGTACTTGATAGAGCTGACAGCGACGTTGTCGGAACCTCCGCACGAGAGGGTTCCAAGGTAGAGTTGACCTCCGTTCTTGGCGCTGCAAGACTTACGGTCGCAGCCGGAACCTGTGGCCTTGGAGCCAGTGAAGTCCCAGGTCTTGTTGATAACGATGGTGCGGGGCACATCGTCAGCCAGGAGCTTTGCCAATTCGCTGGCAGACGTGGGTGCAACGGCCTTGGCCGAACCGCCACCCGTAACACCGGTAGCGAAGCCATAGGCCTTGCCGGCGACGGTCTGGGCGGTAGCCGCGGTGGCCATGACCATGGCACCGAGGAGGTAGTTGAGATGCATGGCTGTGATAATGAATGGATGGTGTGCGCGGCAGTGTTAAAGAGGGGATCAGTGGGTAGTGTTGATATAGCTACGCCGGCGCAAGCTAGTTCAAAGTCAATAGAGCTGAAAGAATGGAAGGTGTTGCAGTGATCTGTCAAAAAGAGTGAATGAACGAATGTGGTTGAAGAAAAGGTAGAATCACACAAGGCTCTGCTGATGTTGGCCTTTAATGCAATTGACGATTCTCTCCCCGTTCGGTCAGCGCATCCATGAGGCTTCAGGCCCCTGCGTCCCTAGATTGTTTGCGTCGAATGCCGAAATCCTGGAACCGCTCGATCAGCAGCATCCCGGAACATTGCTCAAAAATGCCCCTTGGGACCGTGGTCCAGAGCATGGTGGACCCATTGCAACAGGCATTGCCATGATCAAGCGTCAGTGTACCTCTGCGCCTCGCTCGAATCGGAGCCGAACGGCGAGAGACTTGCCAAGAACGTCGTCAAGCTAGTCCTGATGCCTCATTCTGAAACGCCCTTCCTGGGCCTCCGATATTACACAGGACTGGGCCCCTCCAGCCTCATGGCACCAGCATCTTGACAGCCCCTGACAATGTATTGAGATTGTGGAGGATTGCCGCTCAATGAGTCGCTGCGATAATGAATGTGGGTTATTGCTGGAGCCTGTACAAAATCACGGGATTCCCCGCCGCCACGGAGCTCAATTGAGGCTCACTTCAAGAACTTGTTTCACGTATGGTGTCCATGAGCTGACGGCTGTCACATAGCCACTCAGTTAGCCTTTAATTCTGCATTGGCTACTTTCCCATGAGTCCCGATCATGATGAAGAATCTCATGCCATCAAAAAGCTCCTCACGACTTGATCAAACCTTAGATCCCCGCCACGATCCTCGTCGTACGCCGTTATCGAGGAAGGATGATTTGCTGGGCATTTCTTGATCGACTCTTACGCGGCTGTTAAGATCCACGTCCGCGGTCTTGCTCATTCATTTTACACGGGCCACGTGCTGCTTTGCAAGAGCTGGGATATCGAAACGGCTGAAAGGACGAGAAACAAGAATCCGGTGCAACCAGGCGTCTGCCTCGATGATGGATGCGTGGTGCCGTTGAGCAGAGTTATCCGAGGGCTGCTGTATGTTCCGGGCATGGAATAAATCCTCATGTCCTAGTGCGGATGCCCCGTTCGCGGCAGATACCTGACGTTGCAATTGAGATGATTTAAGCGACACCTAGGCCGTGGAGATCGATCAATACATGAAGGTTTAGAGTTGATGTACTACCGTTAGTGACCTGCGGATCGTGACACAAAGTCGAGGCCGATACGACATCATTGTCAAACCTTATGTCAGTCGTATCGATGCGGTCATCAGCCTCAAACTTGCGATGCATGTAAACAACCCTCACTCCTGGTTCAAAGACGTCCCGGGTGTGGCGCGTCTTGGCCACCTTCATTCGCGTACGCGGTCAAATGATATGAACTGTCGTGTTCCAGAGCGTGACAGGAATGCTTTGCAGAGGCAGAGCCATAGCCACTGTTGCGCCGTAATGATTCATCCGTAGAAACTGTAAATGAGGCTGCTGGAGCATGACAGGGCCTCGAGACGAAATAACTGTGCCAGTGCATGAGACCTCCTGCCAGGCAACGAGCAGTGGATTCCTCCTTTGATAGGCAAGGTCTTGGTACAATCACTGTCCATTCAGCTGTGGCGTATCTACGAAGGCCAACGAGGCTCATTCAAACTTCCTAGCAGCAATCTTGCAACATTGTGCTGCATGGTACCGGCCTCCATAGTTGAGCCTGACGTCAGCCGCGATGCGCCGATAGCCAAGAGAACAAAGTGATGCGAGGCGCTGGGAGGGGTGGGAGGGATCAAGGTGCTGTAGGTCAAGTGGAGGTGCGGGCTGATTGGCAGATCGATGGCTGTGGTCACTCAGACGTGACCTCGTGGACGCTCAAAGCTCGATACCGAATACTGGCGATGCGCAGGTCCTGGGGGGCTTGTAGTGGTACGGACGGATGTAGGAGGGAGCATTTGCCGGCTGATCCATTTCTGCAGCTAGGCCAACAGATGGTCTCCATTGCTCGGCAGATACATTCTACTTAGGTAAATAGGCGTGTGATTTACCTCGCGGTAAGTTTCGATCGTCGTACTGTGGGGGAAATCCCGCCGTCTAACGTGCATCACTGCGGGCGGATACCCCACCACCCCCAGACGCATACCAGACACGATCTTGGAAGCAGCATCGCGTACGACGTGAGGTAGTCAGATAAAAAATGCCAAGTTTAATCTCAGTGAATACCTTGATGCTGGTTGAGGGGGTATAAAATCACAGAAAGTTTGGCTCGAACTTTTAATGGACGGCATGGTTCGGTTTCCAGTTCAAGTCGAAACCTTTCTTATTCCTGCATTCACCATGCCTCACGCCCAGCCTCGCCGCCTACCCCCTGGCTTTACCAGCGAGGATTTTGCCGCTTTTGTGAAGGCCATTATACGCATTGTCGGGGATGAAAACTTTTCCATCGTCTCGGCCGATGTAGAGCTGAAAGACGGAGACTATGTCAATCCTTGCAAAGCCCACGACATGCACGCCGTGTACGATAAAGAATTTTTCGTATCATGCGCCGTCGTTCATCCGAGGACTGTCACTGAAGTTCAAGAAATCATGCGTCTCTGTAACAAAATGCAGATGCCTGTCTGGCCTTACTCTGTGGGCCGCAACACCGGATACGGAGGAGCCGCACCACGGGTCCCGGGTACACTCGGCATGGAACTTGGAAGACACATGAACCGAATCCATGAAGTCAATGTTGATGGGGCATATGCTTTGGTTGAGCCTGGAGTCACGTTCTTTAGCCTTTATGACCATCTTGTGAAGACTGGTCTTGATGAGCAATTATGGCTAGATGTGAGAGAAGGACGAATCTCTCCCAATGTTGAATAACCCTCGTTCTCTGACACTTTCCAATCAGGTTCCAGACCTTGGAGGCGGCTCCATTATTGGTAGGCACCAGTCAGACTTCTGTGCGTATTTGTCGAGGTATTCGACTGACAGGCGCAGGAAATACTCTGGAAAGGGGCGTTGGGTATAGTGAGTACCAAACTTGGCCAGTTACTCAGAACTTGGTACTAAACCGGCCTGACAGCTCCATATGGTGGTCAGTAGCTCTTGAGCTTACCATTAAGCCCTCTTCCATCTAACATTTACAGACCATTTCATGATGCATTGTGGGATGGAAGTCGTTCTTCCAGACGGCACTCTCGTCCGCACCGGCATGGGGTCGCTTCCCGATCCTGCTAGTCGGAACTCGAATCTTTCAGCCGATCAACAGCCACCGAACAAAGCTTGGCAGCTGTTCAATTACGGGTTTGGTCCATATAACGATGGCCTTTTTACCCAGAGCAGCCTTGGTATTGTTGTCAAGATGGGAGTTTGGGTGAGTTCATCATTCGTCGCAGAGAAGCCCATGACTTCAGGAAGGCCTTGTTGCTAAACACCTGCTTTAAAAGTTGATGCCGAATCCGGGAGGTTATCAGGCATACATGATTACTTTCCCCCGTGACGAAGACCTTGGTGCTATTGTTGACATTATTAGACCTTTGCGCTTGGTTAGTTGAACCCTCTGTTCTTTGCATGTCTGGTCTACGATATTTCTAGCATTCCACTAACGAAGATAACTCAAGCAAATGGTGCTTCAAAATGTTCCCACCATCCGCCATATCCTCTTAGATGCTGCTGTTGCAGGAGACAAAGCCTCGTACACGGACAAGACAAGTCCTCTATCAGGTGATGAGCTGGATGCCATAGCAGCAAAGCTAGACCTTGGCCGGTGGAACTTCTACGGCGCAGTCTACGTATGTCACTATCCTGATTATTCAGATTTCCATTGCAACTGCAGAATGCTGTCTAACTCGACTCGGATTGCTCTTCTCGTAGGGGCCAGAGCCGATCCGAAGCTTCATGCTTGAAGCTATCAAAGGAGCCTTTTTGAAAATAGACGGCTCCAAGTTCTTCCTTCCAGAGGATCGGACCGAGCCCCATAGTGTACTGAAGACAAGAGCCAAAACTCTGCAAGGAATTCCCTCCTTGGATGAACTTCGCTGGGTCAGGTAAGTCCATCAAGTCTATTCAAAGCCTCAGATGTCACCACTCTCCGGAACTGCACGAACTGCGAGCATCACGTCCTGACGTATTTGAGCACAGCTGGCTGCCAAACGGAGCCCATCTTTTTTTCTCGCCGATCGCAAAAATCTCGGGCAAAGATGCAGAGCTGCAATACCGCGTCACAAAGCGCCGCTTCGCAGAAGCTGGACTTGACTTCATTGGTACCTTCACCATCGGCATGCGCGAAATGCGTAGGTTCCCCATCATCTTACGGCGCACATCATGATCTGATCCCAAGACTGACACGACGACAGACCATATTGTGTGCGTGGTATTCAATCGCGAGGATCCGCAACAACGTTTGAGGGCAAGGTGGTTGACGCGACAGCTCATTAAGGACTGTGCAGAGCATGGATGGGGCGAATACCGGACTCACCTGGCATTGATGGATCAAATCGCTGGAACCTATAACTTCAACAACAGCTCTCAGATGAAGCTCAACGAGACCATCAAGAATGCTCTCGACCCCAATGGGATTTTGGCACCTGGTAAGAACGGGATATGGCCGGCCAAGTACGATAAGAGGGCATGGGTACTTGAGAAGGATGAGGCGGATAAGCTGTTGTTCGCTGGCATTCCGATGACCCGACTTTAGCATCGATGGTTGAGATGTATGAGGAAGTATGCTGCCAGTAGATCGTGAATAGGCCAGGCAGACACAACCATTGTGGTTCGACATTGAGCAAGCTTTCCAAACCGTGCCTTGTAGAGAGCATGAATCGTACACCGTGAGGTTCCTTACGTACCGCATATCAGTTCAGCGACACTCGAATTACCGAACCGTCACGGATACCCGGCCTCCCGTAGTTCTCATGTAGTACTCAGCTCTTCCTGGATAGCGCCCAGCTAGTGGCGACTATAGCGACCCCGCAGATCCACAGACCCCAGGTCGTCGGCATAAGAACCCGAGGTCAGCCCAGTGCTCCGTCAGCCGGGTTTCCTTCGTGTCTCGGGATTCAACACCAAGATGATTTCGAGCAGGTCATCTTCTTCGTCGAAATTCCCTTGCCACACGTGCGGCAGAGCTTATAGTCGCTTGGAGCATTTACAGCGCCACACTCTGCTACGTATTTCACCCTCCAAATTTCTACGTCCCGCCTCCTTTACAGAGGTGTTGCTGACATTGCGTTGATCTCAGATACCAGCTCTCGGCCTTTCAATTGCGAATTTTGTTATCAGTCATTCGGTCGAAGGTCAGTCTATACCAATAGAATCGTTTCTAAAAAGCACCTGGCTAACAGACTTTCAGAGATGTTTTGCAACGTCACCACCGAGCCTGCAAGGTGCGTCTTGAAGCCGACTTCGAGGTGCCTTTACTTTCACGAAACCGATCAGGCAAGAAACGGACGGCTTGTGATCGCTGTAGCCTTCGAAAGAGGGGATGTAACTCCGAACTACCGTGCCGGAATTGCAGCAAGGTCAATGAGCCCTGCACCTACCAATGTTCACTAAGCGGCATCGACGAAGAGGCTGGCACGAGTGCTAAGAGTGCATCCCCTGGACACGGTATAAATGAGCGAGAGCATGAAACTTTTGAGCATCAAACTCTCTTCGAGCAATCACCAAGCTTAATTTCTTCCGCCAAAACATTGTTCTTCGCCAACGACGAAAGCTTGCGAGACGAGGGCAACGTGATTACACTTGATATTCCCACAGAATATCCAGAGCCTGAGTTTCCGCAGTCAAGCGCCGCTTGGAATGACAATACAATCATACTCGACAGCTTCTCGACGACTGGGCAGTTGTACGCATCCTACGAGCAATTTCCAAGGCAATTTATGAGCAGCCCTGCGGAACAAGACGCTTTCGATTTCGCCTTCCTGAAGCGACTTACCAGCTACTCTGGTCTTGCAAAGATATTCGAGTGTGGATCGCCTACAGAAAGACAACAACTACTTAACCTGGCCTCCATGCGACGGCAATCTTATGAGGACATTACTGCCCCCTCCATTCTCAGCGAAAGCAGAGTGATTATTAGTGATGATGGAAGACAGCATGTGGCCCCTGAAGCTCATTCTGGACGCGAGATGCCGGCGATGTTGGGCATGCAAGGCAGCATAGCCATGACATGGGACGAGCCATCGTTCACGGCCATGGTTGACTCACGATCCACAGAGACCGCCGACTTTCGACAGGATGTCGAGCTTGCGGCTTCCGTTATTGTTTCATTGCTACGAGACGTCACAATTAACAAATCGAGAGGAAGTTCTGTAAGCATGGTCTGGTCCTCCACTGTGGAATCAACCTGCCGTCAATTCTTCTCAAGCGTTAATCTGGAGCAGAGTTTGACGCTTTTCTGGTCATGCTGGTATCCAAATTGTCCCATTTTCCATCGCCCGACGTTCTCGCTCTCCAAGAGTTCCCCAAAGCTTGTAGCTGCGATGGTGGTCATGGGAGCATGTCTTTCGCCATCTCCCACAACCAGAGCACATGCAAGTATGTGGTTCAACAGCCTAGAAGAAGTCATTTTCTCAGACGAGCAGCTTCTTGATGACTCTATTGTTATCAGGTGTCCGACATCCAACGACGAGAACCTTGTGCGTCAGAGACTTGAAGCAATCCAAGCTGCTTATCTCATGTGCCTCATTCAGAATTGGGAAGGTTCCCAAGCTTGCAAACGCCGTGTCAGGCGCCATCGCTTTGCTTCGGTACTAGGCGTGAGTATTCCTGATTCTGCTGGGCTTGTGTCTATCACTAATGATGGCTTTTGTAGGCTGCGCGAGACTTTGGCTTGATGGATGTAGAACGGGAGTTACTTATTGATGACAGTGGCGGTTTTGAATGGTCCAAATTTATATTGATAGAGACGCTCATTCGGTAAGTAATCAAAGCAGCCATTCCACATGCTTTTGATATAAGATGACCTGGGACGACTCTTTGCTAACCTCAATTAGCACTGGAATCTACATCTTTCTTCTCGACTCTGCCTTTACAATATTCTACAACTTGCCTCCAAATGTCGTCGTCGCAGAGCTAAATATGAGCCTTGCGTGTCCAGAGTCGTACTTTCAAGCATATTCTTACCAGGAATGCAGTGTACTGTTCAATTCTTGGATGCGTAGTGAGCCGCAGCAAGCCAGAATTTCCGTTTGCAGCCTAATCGAAAGATTGTGTATTCACGTTATCGATGCAGAGATTCTCCAGGAGTTTGTCGGTCTCAGCGTTCTCAATCTCTTCACCGCTATTGGAGGTATGTACACAATTTCTCAAGTCGTGAGCCCCAAGTTTAGTCACACGTTGGCAACGGTGACACGCAACATCAATATGAAGAAGTCCACTTTTCAGAGAGACATATCTGACCTTTGCAAGGCATTCACATCCTCGAGTATCATCAGAAAATGTCCCTGGCACCAAAATCAGAGTTTTCACATCTTCAGAGGGGCCTAGAAAGATGGACATTGCTCTCAGCCCAGGCTGATACCGGCTTGGCTCAGACATCATACAATGTCCTAGCGCTGGATGAGATGTGGAAACGTCCGGGTTTCATGTGCCATGGCAGAGAATACTGGCTACTTGCACATCTGGTGTTGAACGAGGAAAATAATTGGCCCACAAGCAAAAGAAAGAACTCTAAACAAGCCATCAGGGGACGTGTGCCAATAAGCTACAAAGCTGGATACGATGCGGAGGACATGAGTTATGTGCATGACTTAGTTTGGGGTTTCCAGAACCTCGATACCGCACGGACATCAATTAGTCACTGATAATTCTTGAAGACAGCGATTTGATACGGAGAAACGTGGAAAGCATGGATGTGGAAGTAACGACAAAGCTACTTGAGACCGGAGCGCTGGGTTGAGTTGCAAGAAAGAGGGGGAGAAACCACGGGTTACGTCTCATGTGAAGAGATCTGGCGATGAATGAACGCTACCCCTAACATACCGACATTCGTCAGAGTCGCGCTGTCAAGCTTCTATAATTCTTGGTAGGCACTTGATGTCGAGGATACGACTCGTCTATGATAAGCAATCAGATTCGATTCTAATCAACTGCCGCAAACGAATGCCGACAGGATTTCGAATGCCGGCCTCGTGGTCCATTTATGTGCCAAGACCCCGTCGGCATTTCCCCCACGTTGCGCGTTAAGGGTGGATGTTCAATTTACACGACTCATTAGCCCCCATCGTGGCTTGAGGCGGCACTGATGATCCGTTGGCTTGGTGGAGTCCTTTCCGATAAATGTGTTTACGGCTCTGACCAGTGTCTTCAGACTGTAAGAGGTCCTTGCAGAAGGAAACTTCTTGAAAGCGATTGACGAGAAATGAATGGCAAGCCATGATCAACACTCTTTTATTGCGATACCCTTTTAATCCAAATCCTAAGCTTCTTCATGTGTGCCAGTGCTTCATTTGGGGCAGAGCGAAGAGGTCTTCCACAAGTGGTCCACGGCGGTTTAGAATATAGCTGGAGCGTCGGAAGATACATCTGAATTCTGGCCCTCCAGCCCTCCGGAGTCCTTACATATACGTTCTCGTAGCCCTTGTCCCCCTAATCGACCACCAACTTGGTGGCGCCCCAGGGCCACCTGACAATATGTATCAAAGTACGCTCCTCTTGATTCGGGCTTTCGAGGCCAGATAACCACTGATAACCACTTAGCATCTCAAGGGTTTCGCCTTCGGAACACGTAAAAGCACAAATGACTTGAAATCGGACTTTATGATGCTGTAGCCTAAGTCTTCCAGTGATTGGCTTGCAGGGCATGAAGATAAGTATTAGGTCCTCAAGACCTCTGAGAAAACGAAAATGAGCGTGCGAGAGCAACTCATATTTCACTTGATAGCGATTCCAGTTGATTTAGTATCGTAGAGGTGTTAGAATTATCATTACAAAGTTTTGTTAGCTTGGATGGGATGGAGATAGGGCGGGAGGAAAGCCGTATTTAAGAAAACAGGGCCCTGGCCCTGGAGACGAGCTCCTCGCATAACGAGAAAGGCTACTTACAGCCATGCACGACTCTCTTTCCTCTTGGTTTCTCTAAAGGTCGGCAGTAGAGAGGATGACATGATGAAGGGGTATCTTTATTTCGTTCGTAGAAGAAGAGCATCAGAACATTTATCGTGGTAGGTGACGCATGTATGCTGGCTCCATTTTCAATCAGAATGTTAGAGAAGGTTGATGAACAAAAAGAAAGCTTTCGCGGTGGAGACCCGCAGTCAAATATAAATTATAGAATAGACAAGCATCTATGTTCTCGCCTTCCACAGCTACGCGGGTCATTTGTAGCCCTTCCACATGCGCCTCTGTGGCCTCAAACCCTCTCGACTAGCTCCTGGGCTTCTGGTGTCCCAGGTCAGCAGGTGCCCCCTAACCAGAGACACGGGAAATGTTGATCTTGCACTCACGTGGTTTCAGGAAAACAGGCGGAGATTGGTGGGAGCAGGGACGCGTGCGAATGCCAGTGCAAATTTGGTTCCCGCCACAAATCACGACGAGGATGTTGACGACACAGCGTCCAAGATGTTCAATCAACGACTTAACAGTCACATGGCGTACCACGTGTGAGGTCCTGGCTTTTTAAACGGATAAGCTTGAGCAATTATGGTTGCGCAGAAGGAGTTCAACTTCGGGAGCATAGATTGTGCGAGAGATTTCGAGTCATGCTACGAGTCGGTCGGGATATATCAAGCCCCGTGCCCACTCTTTCTCGAAAGTTGACGCTATACAACCTTATTCAAATATCCTGCGCCAGCGGATAAGAGATGCCCCTACATGATTGGTGACTGATAAGTATCACTGATTCTTGGGGGCCTGAACAATGTATGCCATCCTATCAATTTTCAACTTATTTCTTGTCAGATAGACAGAGGCCCTTGACGAGAGTAGACAAAGTCACGCCTCGAAGTGAAAGTAAAGGTTCTCCTGATATAATAGAGTATCTTGTCTCGCCGCGGAGTGGACCTTCTACAGATTGCGTAGGAGCACGGTCGTCCGAAGAATGACATGTCATTCATGGAACCCAAGAGCCTTGTTGGCTGTGCCCCTGGTGCCCTGTTCGCTTGAATCAAGCACATGACGCTTCTGGCATTGTGTTGATTGTCATCCTTCATCCGTGAACGCTGTATCTTGCCTCAAAATGGCTACAGATGTGCCGCATGCTTGTCAAAAATTGTTTTACTCATCTAAGAAACCGTGACCCTGCTTCCTTCACCCTTTCTAGTCACGTCGGCGAGTGATGGGTTTTCAAGATACGCATTCGCCGTGCCGAGTCGTAACAAGAAACTCGGCTGTCATGGCTACTAGAAATCATGTTTTACAGTTTCTAAACAGTCGACAGAATTGGCGTCTCTTCAGGTTCACGTACTAATGCCGTGGCGAAGCCGACAGAATGTACCGACATATGTCGACAAAGACCAATAGTGCTGTGTCAAGGATATTGATTATGTGAGACGGTGGAATACCTTGTTGGTCATTGCGGTCCCGGCGGTCGCTGAACTGGTTGATTACGGACATAAGGCGTGAGGCGGTCAAGCGAAGCATCCGATGCTCTGCTCAACTGAAGAACCCCTGATGAGTTGTCTATCTAGCCTTGGACCCGCCAGCGATGACCCTCGTCGCCACTGGTTTCGTTGACTATAACCTCAACTGTCATTTTAAACCTCTCAAACAAAGTTTGGATATTCAGGTGGTTACATGTTCTTTGGGCTTAGTGCAGCTTTTCATACATGCAAGCCGCGAGCACGTACTGGGAAGATGATGAACCGCATCTAGATGCCTGCTGTGTCTTGGAATTCTGAAGCTAAGTCCGACGCCGTTCATCTATAAAAGATCAAAGGATGCCCTCTTCCAAGACAGATGTTTCTCATTAGACACAACTCAGCTCAGTACATCGTTCATAGAATACAAATCTCCCGCACAATCTTCAACACAACTGGCCTAGCCTTCAAACACGTAAGTATTTACTTGTTGCGTAATGGTCTTGAACATTAACCATTTCTGTAGAATATGAAGTTCGCCGCTGCTCTCCTCGTCCTGGCCTTCGCCCAGAAGGTTTTTGGCAATCCTGTTGTCCATGTTAGCACAACGGATACCATGGTTGATGTTGGAGATCTGGACCTCTTCAAAGAGACCTGGCAGGCCATCTACGCAGCCGCAGGAAACCAGCACGCCATTACTTCACACACCGAAAACGTTGTGGTCCAAGTCAAACCTTGCAACATAGACAAAAGTCACACCCGTCAGATCACCATTACGATCGAGGGTGCCTGGGACGATGTCAATGGCAGACATCACGAGATTCGGGACGCCATGGTTGAAGCTGCTTGGAAAACAATCCAAGACTTTTCTGCCAAGAAAGAGTATAACGTATGGAGGAACTGCTGCAGAAACACTATCGGTTCTGTCTGCAGTCAGAGAGGCTGCGACGGCGGTTGCGGCTGCGCGGAGGACGGTAATGAAGCCATCAGGTGTGACGACCTCCACCACGGGCATCATGTTCCCGCTATTCTCAATGTCTCGGTTGAAAAGCACGGCGAACTTAGCGGAAATCGCCTTAGGATTGCCTTTTCCTCCCAGGCTGCTGAGGAGCTGGGCGGCTGTCACGTGGCTACCGGTATTGTGAAGGACCTTGCTGGATTTGTTTTCCCCCCGGTTGTCGGAGCTCTGGTTGGAGTTGGTATTGATCTCTCGTGTGCCTAGGGTAACACGGCGTGAGGTGACTCATTGGGGCTGACTGCGATACGCCCCTCCCAGAGGCTTCGATTCGCTTAGAGCTTGCTCTATTCTACTTCATAGTATACATCTGATAACTTTCTTCTCTCTTTGCTATCCTAGGTCCTGCCGAGATAGTAATCAACCGAATGAACATAGCTAACTTGACTACATGGCAAACGGCCTGACACAGAAAGTGACGCAGTTTGAGGTTGCGATACATCGATCTTTGTTTCATGCTTGATATCTTCACTAAATCATGCAAATGGCTTCCTCTACGATTTTTCACCACTCACTCTCTATACATGTAACAGGCTCACCCTGGAAAGTTTGCCACGCCGCATTCGACAAGGCAGAAATAGACACAAGGCTGGATGTACGGACTATTCTCATATTTCCGAACTGCCCTTTTACGCAGATTCGATACTTGAAATCGCATGTGGTTGGTCACATATCTGCAAGCGGTTCCATTTTCCAACCCATCTCCATATCGCAACCGGGTGATTATGATTGATTGCCACCTTCGTGCGGAGTTTGCTGCATGTTCCGGAGCCTTGGTCAAGGTGCCGATTTAAGTTATAGGGTCTGTCCAAATTGCTTTACAAGTTTTGGAAACCACGGGCCACCATGAACCCGAATGTTGGGCAATTCCACGGTGATAGCAGACTGCCTGACAACGGACAAAGATGCCGAGTCTTCGAGTGATGGTCACAGATACTTCATGTCACCCAGCTGCTTTGAGACGTCTAGATTCGAAGCGTGTCCGTTTCTCCTTGCCCTCTCTCAAAAGTACTTCTGCGTCTTCATAAAGTTCATGCCAGCGGCGAAGTGAAACAGCTTGGCCGCGACAATCATACGGTCCTGCTTGGAGTATTCGACCAGTCTGTCGTAGAGCTCCGCCAGAGGTACGACCACCCGCTGAATGTGCTCGCCGTCGTCCAGGCGCTGCTCCGGCTCCGGCTCACCGTCCTTGAGCTGGACCTCAACCATGACCATCTGCATGTTGGCGTTGGTCATACCGGGATCGGCCGCCTGCGGCGGACTGACGCTGAGGACCTTGCACTCGTAGCCCGTCTCCTCCTTGAACTCACGGACGGCGGCCTGCTCGGCCGTCTCGTCGGCGTCGACGAGGCCAGCCGGCCATTCGACGGTGTAAGAGTCGAGGGGCGGCCGGTACTGAATGACGAGCATGGTAGAGGCCGGCTTGGACGGGTGAAGGAGGATGTTGCCCATGGCGACGGCATCGATGCCTGCCTTGCTCGTCGTCTTGCGCGTGGCGACCTCCCAGGAGCGCGACTTGCCGACCTGATCGACGTAGTCGAGCTTTTTCAACGTCACCCAGCGGGCGTCAGCCGTGGCGAGGTCAGAGACCTTGGTGATGACGGGCTCTTGCGTTTTTTGTGACATTGCAGCTATGTGATGATGCTTTCTTGTGATGGGTGTTGAAGACTGGCCACGCAATTGCGTGGTGACTGTGGTGGATTGTAGTGAGGGGCAGCGATGTGATGACTAAGGGCAGCCGGCGGCCCCTCCCTCGCAGAATATGAGCATGCCTTGTTCACTAAGAGCGGTGTCCAGTGAATCAGAATATGCTGTGATTCAGAATGAAACTTCCAGGGATTATAGATATGATTTTAGAGTTAATTCGCGGTTGACTAGCCATGGAGGAAAATAATGTTTTGCGGTATTGAAAAATCTTCCAAGGTCGGTAGCGGGCGGGAAAGAATCATAAAAACCCGTCGATAACTGCAAATTCGTCCGATCAACCGTCCAGATGCAGTGCGTTTCCTGACGGCTCGAATCATCTAGAAATTTCCTTACTTGCACGTCAAGAAACAGTCGCCCTTTCCATTGTGGTTTGGCTTTCCCTCTCATACTGAAACCCACTCCCGCACGTCTCCCCAGAGACCCGATCCGTCCCCTCCAGTTCCGCCCTTCCCAGCCTCACACCCGGCGCCCGCCGCCTCAGCAGATAACACCAGTGAAACACATCCGGCTCTGTTGGGCTCATCTTGGGCACGGGAAACTTGTGCAGAACCTCAACATCAAACGGAAGACGCTCGTCCGAGAACCGGGCCGACGAGTAACTCAGCGAAACCCACACGGCCCCGGGCTTCAGACACCTCTCGACCCCCTTCCCCATTCTCAGCACCATGTCGTCGCCCCCACATGCCACGGCGTCGACGGTGCTCTTGTCGATGATGAGGTCGAACGCGCCCAGGTCGGCTGGCAACTGCGTGACGTCCGCAACGCGAAACTCCATCCTCGAGTCGCCGAAGCGGGTCACCTCGAGGGCGCGGCCGCGCTCGCAGGCGAGGGGCTCGTAGTCGAGGTTTGTGATGGCGGAGAAGCCCCGGGCGCGAAAGTGGTTCTGCAGGTCGCTGGTGCCGAAGCCGAGGTGGCAGATGCGGGCGTCGGGGCCGAGGGACAGGCTGGCGAGGAGCGGGTCGAGGATGGCCATGAGGTCTGAGGAGGTGACAAGCCACTCGAATGATTCCTCGCGGGCGAAGCGATCGCGCCAGTAGCTTTGCTTTTCGAAATCCATGATGCGGCGTCCCCCATGGGTCTGAATGTGTGTGAGGGTTTGGCGCCTGTGGTGGGGCGGCCTCTCTTCCTTTGCCGCAAGGTACTTGGGACTGACCTGTCTGTTGATTGCAGTCCGCTGTGTTGTCAGCGCTCAATGAGTTTGAGGGGCGAGGAAATAGTTTATATATGTCACAGGACAGCCATGTCAAGTTGCGGTCAGATATGCCAAAAAGTCTTCACTGTGTTCCCGGTTTTTGGCGTGCCCACTCCGGTGCGACCTTGGCGGCTCCACGGCCCCGGAATTGACATCGGCGGGATCGGCAAGTCCGGGATGGGGCCGTACATGGTCATGTTCAGATTGTTGAGTCACAATATGGGATGATTTGATGTCACGACAGATGGGCTGCTCAGTAAAAGTGGTTGTGCGATGTCCTAAAAACGTAAAATCAGAAAGGGGTATAGCAAAATAGATGTGTCACGCCCAACAAAGCCCCCGACAGGAGAACGTATGATCTGGGTATCAGAGTCGATGCGCTGGAGGGATCATCCACTTTCTCACCAGTCGCGCCGACAACAGAGTCTCCTGTCCCGTACTGCACATTGACCACAGATTTGTCCTTGAGCGGGACTGGCTCGCCCATGGTGTGGGGACACACGGCCTGGTTGGCGGCGGGCCAGTCCAGCTCGCACTCCTCGTCGCGACCGACGGTACAAAGAGGGTCTAGGACGTTGTATAGAATGTGGTTGTCCTTGACCCAGTTGTCGCCTGGCGCGTCGAGACAGCTCGCAAGAAAGTTCATGCTGTTGGGGGCACTCAGCGGCAGACGGCTGCCTTTGGTATGAATGAGGTCGTCGCAGTCCGAGGCGCTGAGGTTGCGGTATTGCATCTCGACAGGTCCCCCCACGGCAGGCTCATCGCGTGCCGACTTGCCAGTGTACAGGTAGTTCCAGGCGTCGTAGCTCATATCGTAAGCGCCTTCAGAGCGGTCGATGCGCAGCAGCTTGACTTTGCGACCTTCATGCTGGACCTCGACGCAGATGTCATTACAGCTGATGGCGGCAGGCCAGTAGGCGACACGGTTGGTGTCAATCTTGCAGCCTAAGACACCGACAGAGGACGAATATTGCTCGTGAGGGGTAGCCCAGATTGTCTGTTCGCTGTCGGAATCATCGGCGGTCGTTGAGAGGGGGGCCGAAAGGATGGCCAGAGCGGCGGCTCGCCGGGCAAGGAGGCGCATTGATAAATGAATGACAGTCGCCAAATTGTTTTGTGTCGGACGACAGACGACAGGTGGCAGCGAAAAAGAGCGTAGGTGCCGCGCCTGGGCGGCGTTAGGACGATTGCGATCAAAGCTCGCAGCGCATGGTGCGGTGGGTGAAGAGAGAGGAAAGACAAAGTCGTCAAGATGGGGGCCACGAGCCGGGGAAATGAGACCAGACCAGACCCCAGACGGTAGAACACGACGGTAGGGAGGAGAGGACCCTGAAGAACGTGTGCCTTGCGACCTGCATCAATCATCAATTGATGGTGGGCTACCTAAGGTACCAGGTAGGGGACCCTGAGAATTGAAGCAGTTATCCGTTGTACCGCCAAGTCGGGGTCGACGGGCCGGGAAGGAGCCAAGGGGGAGCGGCCAAGGACAAGGAGGCAGGAGCACATGCTTGGCCTGCCCCATTGCAGCTGCCCCGCCAGTGGGGGAAGCTCTTGCTACATGTATCTATTCTGCCGGACCTGCCACTTCTGCATTTACCCATCTTTTGCTCTTTTGCCTGATCTTTTGCCGTCGTCTTCTCAAAAAGAAGCACCAGGCATTGACTTCCTGTGTCGTGGCCTCTCTTGATCAACCAACAAGTTCCTACCCGAGAGCCAAGTTTCACCCAACATCCAACGAGCACAGAGGTCGAAGCATACAGACGACGACATCACAGCAGCCACGCACAATGTCTGTGCGGCCACCTCCCAAGAAGAAGTCGGTCGTCTTCTTCCACCCTGACCTGGGCATCGGCGGTGCCGAGCGCCTAGTCGTTGACGCTGCCATTGGCCTTCAAAACCGCGGCCACAAGGTGACCATCTTCACGAGTCACTGCGACCCCAAGCACTGCTTTGAAGAGGCCCGCAATGGCACTCTTGACGTCCGCGTCCGTGGTAGCTGGCCTGTTCCGCCGCACATCTTCGACCGCCTCACCATCCTCTGCGCCGTCCTGCGCCAGCTCCACCTCATCTGGCAGGTCTATCTCACCGGTGAGCTCGGTCGCCTGCGGCCCACAAACTTCTTCGCCGACCAGCTGAGCGCTGGCTTGCCGCTCCTGCAGTGGCTCTATCCCGACACCCCCATCTTCTTCTACTGCCACTTCCCCGACCTGCTGCTCGCCCGCGGCCGCGACAACTTCCTCAAGCGCGCCTACCGCGTGCCCTTTGACCTCCTCGAACAGTGGTCCATGGGCTTCGCCGCCGTCATCGCCGTCAACTCATCCTTCACCAAGAAGGTTGCCGCCGACACCTGGCCCAGCCTGGCCAAGCGCAAGGACTTCAAGGTCCTCTACCCTTGTATCGAGCTTGAACCTACGCCCCCGAAGCCCGCCGACGCCTCTCCCGAGACGAAAACCTCTGAGAAGATGACCGAGGTAGCCGCCGACGACGCCGTCTGGTCCGACGAGAATATCATCCTGAGCATCAATCGCTTCGAGCGCAAAAAGGACGTCGCCCTCGCCATCCGCGCCTTCGCAGGCCTTTCTCCCTCAGCCCGCAAGAACGTCCGCCTCGTCATCGCAGGCGGCTACGACCTTCGCTCTGCGGAGAACTACGAATACCACCGCGAGCTCGTCGCCCTCGCCAAGTCTCTCGGCCTGGAGTCGGTTACGGCCAAGAACGTCATCTCGGCCCTTGCCGTCTCTCCCCAGATCCCAGTGCTCTTCCTCTTATCTGTGCCCTCGGCGTTCAAAGACTCGCTCCTTCGCTCCGCTCGTCTGCTCGTCTACACCCCTGCCAACGAGCACTTTGGCATCGTGCCCCTCGAGGCCATGCGCGCCTGCGTGCCCGTCCTCGCCGCGAATACGGGCGGGCCTGTGGAGACAGTCGTCGATGGCCAGACAGGCTGGCTCCGCGACCCCGAAGACGTCCAGGCCTGGACAACAGTGATGCAGTCCGTCCTCGTGCCCGGCGCCGACGCCGACATGAAGCGCATGGGTGCCGCCGGCGCCGAGCGCGTCCGCGCCGAGTTCGGCCAGGAGAAGATGGCAGAGAGCCTCGAGGCGCTGCTGACAGGTGTCAAGGCCGTGCTCATGGTCGAGTACCGCGCCGCCATTTTCATTTTCTGCGCCTGCGCCATCGTGCCCTTGTTCGGACGGATGATCCACTATAACTTTGCAACGCCGGAACATGGTGGGCGGCCACGGCCCTGATGGGCGAGCGGCGGGTGGTATATAATTCACATGGACATGATGCATAATTTGAAGGACCCCAAAATATGGGGATCAAGAAACGTCCGGCGTACTTGTGACTCGTGATGCGCTTCGTGTACCAACACGAATATGCCGCCTAGCTGATATGTGTTCCCTGTGAAGATGAGACGCTTTTTCGTGGGAGAAGGAACGTTAGGGTAGTATGCCTGAATGCCAAAGCTCTGCAGAATGAAGCATGGGACGAGCCTCCAAGGCGTTAAGACACATTGCACACAGAACGCACACGTCACGGGAGAAGAGCAGGGCGAGGAGAAGAGAAGACATTTCGTGGACGTGCATTGGTATCCTGCGCAGTGCGGCTATGCCATATCCACTACAGCCAGACCCAGCGACGCCGCGCCTACGCAGCGTAGCCGTTGGTGGCGAGCCACGCCTTGAGAGCGGCGGCGTCGCGCTGGCGGTAGGCGGCGCGGCCGCGGATCTTATCCTTGGCCGTCTCGAGGGTGCGGTTGAAGCCGGCCGTGTCCTTGCCGGCGAAGAAGGCGTCAATCTCCTTGATCTTGTCGGCGTCGGCAAACTTGGACAGGCTCGTGGAGACGAGGCGGTCGACGACGACGTTGTTGCCGGCCTTGACGACGCAGTCGTCCCAGTGGGCCTGGAGGTACTGCCACTGGGCCTCGCGGGCGGACGCGTTGGCGCCGAGACCCGAGGCCAGGACGTGCATGTCGGACGAGGGCACCGACTCGGAGGCCGGCGCGGGCGGGGACCGATTAAAGAGGAAGGGGAGGATCGTGTTCTTGACGAGCTCCGTGTCGCGGGCCGCGCTGATGGCGCTGAGGCAGACCTCCTTGCCGTCGATCGACTTTGTCGTGAACCACTCCTTCTTGAGCACCTCGACCGCCTTGACGGGGTCGTGCTTGACGGCCACGCGGAACACGGGCGTGCGCAGAGCCGGGGGGAGAGGGTTCGACTCGGGCGACTCGACATAGGCCTTCCAACGCTTGAGAGCCTCCTCGGTGACGCTGTCACTCGTTAGCAAGGAAGCATCACTCGAAAGAATAGGGGCACGTACCCAGCGTGGCCGTTGACACCGGCGGTGAGGATAAGACGCTTGCGCAGCAGACCAGTAAGGTAGCTCTCGCCCTCGGGATAGTCCCAGCCGACCTTACCAACGGCTTCGTCGATCAGCTTGAGGGTGAAGGCCTGGAGGCCCTTCTTGATGACCTCGTCTTCGCCGAAAACGGACTTGACCGATGCGATGGAGTCAAGCACCTGGCTCCAGACTAGGTAGTTGTCCTCCTTGCTGAAGCCTTGGATGAACGAGAGGAGCGCAGCAGTGGTGCCGTTGCCCGAGAAGGCGAGATCACCGGCGGATCCAATGATGGCAATCTTGTCCTCGATGGACAGGCGGTCGAGCTGCTTGCCCAGCTGGAGCAGGCGCTCGGGCGGGTAGTTGACGCGGTAGAAGCCCGAGGCGCCAGAGTTGAGCTTGTAGAACTCGGAATCAATGTCAGTGATGATGTCTTCCTTCTTCTCCAGCGCAATCGAGGTAATTCCCTTGACACCCTTCTTGCCCTCAAGCTCGAGGGGGATCCACCAAGTTGTCTCGTCATCTTGAGGCTTGACATCGCCGGTAGAGAGGAAGCGCGACTGCTTGATCGAAATCTGGTTGGGCTGCTCGGCGACGGTCAGCACGGGGTGACCGATCTTGGAAATCCAAGGGCCCATCAGCTTGTTGACGTCCTTGCCAGAGGCCTCGCTGAGAGCGCTCCAGAGCGCTTCCGTCTTGGCGTTGCCGTACTGGTGCTTCTTCAAGTAGTTGGACACGCCCTTGAGGAAGGTCTCGACGCCCAGGTGGTTTGCGAGCATGCGGATGGCGGAGCAACCCTTCAGGTAGCTGATGT
Source organism: Verticillium nonalfalfae (assembly GCF_003724135.2). Lineage (NCBI taxonomy): Eukaryota > Fungi > Ascomycota > Sordariomycetes > Glomerellales > Plectosphaerellaceae > Verticillium > Verticillium nonalfalfae. Next base: position 81,699 of record NW_021167250.1, on the reverse strand, counting down.
GGTCGAAGATCTGGTTGACATCGAGGGCGTCCTTGACGGGAACGTGGATGGCGTGGCTGGCACGGATACTGTCCAGCTTGAACGCCATCTCCATACCCTCATTGATGAACTGCGGCCAAACCTGCCACTCGGGATGCAGGTGATCAGTTGCGAGCCAGCCAACCCAGGTAGCAAAGCCCTCGTTCAGCCACAGCTCGTCCCACCAGTCCATGGTGACAAGGTTGCCAAACCACTGGTGGGCGAGCTCGTGTGCTACGACATAGGCCACGCGGTTGGCGTAGCGCGGCTCGGACGTCTTCTCGTCGTAGAGGACGGCCGTCGTACGGTAGGTGACCAGACCCCAGTTCTCCATCGCGCCGGCCGAGAACTCGTGGACGGCGAGCAGGTCGGCCTTGGGCAGAGGGTACTCGATGCCGAAAATGTCAGAGAAGTAATCGATGATCCTAGGCGCATGCCACAGAGCCCAGCGGCCCTGCTCCTTGAGACCGCGCGTGGTATAGACACGGACAGGCAGCTGTTTCCCATTATAGCGGCGCTCGGTAAAGGCCTCGACGTACTCAAAGTCGCCGATGGCCCAGGCGAGAAGGTATGTGCTCATCTTGGGGCTGGTCTCAAAGGAGACCAGGTGGAAGCCATCGCGCGTCTTCTTGGTGTCCTTGACGGGCATGTTGCTGAGAGCGACCTGGTCGTCGGGGATCTCGAGCTCGACGTCAAAGGTGGCCTTGAGGTTGGGCTCGTCGAAGCAGGGGAAGGCGCGACGCGCATCGCAGGGCTCGAACTGGGTGCTCAGCATATAGTGCCACTCGTCGTCGCGGGGGACCGAGGCAGCGGGTGTGACGGCGGGGGTGTATTTGCTGCGGTAGAAGCCGGCCATGTCGTTGTTCAGGATACCCTCGAAGTGGATGAGGACAGAAGCCTTCTGAGAGGCAGGAATCTCCTGGTCAAAGGCGATGACAGCGCGCTGCTTCTTCTCATCGAGGGAGATGGAGGCGGATTCGTACGATTCGGTGGACTTATTCTGCGTGACGGTAACGGAAGCCTTGGACAGCTTGAGCTCGAGGGCATTGATGACGACCTCCTTGGTGGGCTTGACAACCTCTACGTCAATGCTGCACGGAGGTTAGCGTCAGGCGTCATCATGGCGAGGGCGATTGGGGACGGTGGTTGGCAACTTGCCTGACGGTTCCCTGGTAGGTCCAGTTCTTAAAGTCAAGCTCCCGCAGGGAGACGACATAGTGCGAGGGCCTGATGGCATCGGGAAGGACATCGCGGTCCGCCATGTTGCCGAAAGAACTGGCGTGGAATGCCAATTCCGATGTGGTGACGGAAGAGCAGTGTCGACGAGGCGAGGTGGAAGGTCTAGAGTGACGTGACCAGGGATCAGCAAGACGAATCCCGAACGGTAGCTCGAGACAACGGAGGCGAAAAGTAGGCGTGGACAATGCAATAATCTGAGAGCACGATCGCAGATATAAGCAAGGTGGGATGTAGTGAGGTTGGGGAAAGGAGGATTTCCAAGATCTCTTCCAGCTAAAGCTCAAGAACCAAAGGCAGAAGCATAATAAGCCAGCCAAAAGGAGGGGCATTGAAGGAGGGGCATTGAAGGAGGGGCAGATGGCGATCGAGACCGAGACCCACACCGCACACCTAGGTACCTACCTAGGGTAAGGTACTAAAGGCAGAGAGCTCTCCCACCGGGCCACTCGGCACGCAAGAGGGGGGCGGGCAGGGGATGCCCTCAGATGAATACGATGAATGGATGGGGTAGGAAGGTACCCAATGGCGGGAATCCAGTGCGGGCGCATCAGGCTGCTTAGGGTCGGTCGGTCGACAGCCTACCTCTGGGGAGGTAGGGGGAGCGTCACAGGCGGCTGAGAGCCCCATGGCCTACCGACCTCCCTAGGTAAGGTACCTTAGGTAAGGTAGGCACCGTACCCGAAGTGCCCTGCGCTTAGCAATGGCTTCAGAGAGAGCAGAGCCTCCGCCATGCCAATGTCAGTGGACCACCGGGGGTCCACAATGTGCCGAGCTGTGGACATGGGAGCACCAAAGAGCTACCTTAGCTCCCTCAAGGTGCTGCCTGCCACGATGGCATCCCAGGGGTACCTTTGTCTCTCTGGGGGTCTGGATTCGAGTCTGCCCCGGGTTCATGGACGTACCTCAGTTGCTCGCCGTGCCGCCGTGCCGCCACCGCCAGCTCATTGTGTAATGGCGATGTCGAGCCGGTCGGAGCCGAGCGCGGTGTCGCGGGCGCCCAAGTAGTGACGGGCGACGAAAACTGCTGGGAAAAGCGCGGGTGCGTGACGGCTCCACACAAAGATGTGATGGCAGACGCGGATGCCGATGCAGAGACGCACGAGAGCCTCGCCCCTGACAGCCACACAGCCGCTCCCAGCCTCGAGCTGAGAAGGCCGACGTGGGCCATTGGCAGAAATGAGACGTTGCCGGGCTGCTGTTCTTCAACCGAGGAATGATGAGTGTAAATTGATGGTGACGCTCATCCAGTGCCAAAGTCGCCTTGTTTGTAGTCGATCTTGAGGTGGTGTCGTTCGATTGATGAAGAGATGCCAAGCGTGCGAAATGGGCTCAGGTCGAGCTGACCCTGAGACAGTGTGGACCCGACGTTCGCATACTTCACACGGAGTTCTGACAACACTGGGAGAACGAACCTTAGGTATAGGCTACCTAGGCACCTTAAGGAGGTACATAGGTACTCACTGTCATCACAAGTGGGACGAGTCGTATCGCTGCCAACTCTCATGCGAACACCTCGTCAGGAGAACGCTGGCTTGTTCATTCAAATGCAAAATAACGCTGCTGTCAAAGTGACGCGCACCTGGTCAATCCACCATATCGTAGCATGCCTTACCCGACGTCCTGACCTCCAAAGCATGTCCATGATTCGACTCATTGAACTCCTCCTCATCCTCCTACTGTCAGTCTCCCATAGATTGTCCCGCGTACGAAGCCATGATCGTTTGCTCTCTTCCCTTGCCCCATGCATGTCCATATTCGTTACAACGGGGGAAAACCGAAACCTTGAAACCCTGCCCAAACGCCCCAGCCCATGGAAACCGATTCCGCAACAAGTCCTGCCGTACCGCAACACAGACCGATTCCGCTTGCCGAAGGAAAAAACACCTGATTCTCGCTATAGACGTCACGCTTCCATGAGGCTCATGCCTATAAATCATGCCACTGTTGTGCTGGTCGCCGCCTCCTCTTGCTGCACCTTCTCCGAAACCGCCTCCCACCACTTCGTATGTGCTGCGCGGTCCACGGCTCCGACCCGTGCCAGCTCGTCCACGATCTCTCGGACTTGCGTCGCGAACTCGGCGAGCCCGAGCCCCGCCAAACGCTCACCAGCTGTGCTTGCTGCCTTGACCTTCTCGCTGGCTGACCCTGCGCCAAGCCTGGCAAACATGTGGCCACGAAGTCGCGTCAGCAGGAGCCGCAACACTGGTTCCTGCGGTTCGGCCCCGTTCAAGATCGAGTCCTGGCTTGCCTGGACGACCTTGGTAACAAGCGCCCGTAGGTGTGTCTTGGTCGCCGCTGGCATCGTCCGTCCTGCTTCGAGTGCCACCATGACGCCGTGCACCGTCGTCTCCATCTTGTCATGCTTCGCTTCGAGCACCAGCATGATCCGAGCCGCCTCCGCTTTCCACGGCGACCGCACGTCGCGTTTGAGTATGTTCTTGCATTGAAGAAGAATCGCTGCTGCAGTGACAATCCTCTGTGACGCCAGTGATAGTCTCTGCATCCTCTTGTAGTCCAAGAGGAGCATTTCCGGCACCGTCTCCTCTCGAATGGGCAGCGCTTGCGTGAAGAGATCGACCATCATCTGCGCGTAAAATTTGTCGGCCGTTGGCCTGTTCTTGGCGTGGTTTATGCCTTCAGGGTCGCGTTTGCTCGCTTCCGCAAGCACCTTGAGGCGTGCCGAACGCCACGCTTCAACAGCTGCCGTCAGCTTGTGATGCCCCTTTTCCAGGGCTTCGTCAAACTTCTTGGCTTCGTACTGCGGTCCAGACTCAATGAGCTGCGGGGCTGCCGTCGATAACATAAAATTGACGTAGTCGCACAACATTACGTCGATGAAGCCTGTCAGCGCCTCTACTCGATCTACCAAGGTGCCCTGATGGAGTTTGTTTGTCACAAGATCCTTGCACTCATCGTCACGATAGGGTGCGCAGAGCTTGGGCAACAGAGAAGAAACCGCTGTGAAGAATTTCTCATAAGAAAAGCTTCCCATCTGAAACTGCTGTTCTGCGAGCTCAACGTCAAGGACCTCGCCGATTGTCTTGTGCATGAATGCTCCTGGCCGTACCAGTCGTTGGAGTGAGTCTTTGAAGTATCGCATCATTGTCGCAAAGTACATGAAGCCAGCCTCCGACTCGTTGGAGTGAAGCTCAGCCCTCATGCCCTCAAAAAGTGGCTGCTGGAAGGTCGCCCTATGCTCGCAATATTCATCGGCGGGAATCCGGTACTCTCGGTTGATAGCCAGTTCGTGTACAACAACTCGGTTCTGCGGCAGAAGTCCGTTCAGACCAGGCGGCAACACGATGGGCAGTGGAGGTTGGGGTTTCGTGGAGGCTTTCAGCGGTGTTGCTGGCGGAGTTACCGTCTGATCTCCCGAAGAGACGAGACTCGCGGCGGTAGCAGAGCCCTCGGCGCTGTCCGAGACGCGTGGCTTCATGTCGGCAGTGGGTTTGTTGACGGCGCGAGCCTTGCGTGCCTGGCGCACGGCATCGGCGATCATCTTCTTGCCCCTTTCCTGGCCAGCTAGCTTCTTAATCCGCACAATCAGTTTGACTTGATTGTCTTTGATGCTCTCACGATACGGCTCCGCGGAGGCATCGTCGGTACTATCTTTGACCGTCTGCCAAATCATGTCCAGCTCAACGAACTGGAGTAACATGACCTGCACGAGCGAGTCCGAGTCACGCGACTTCCACGCAATGAAGGCATTGTGGAACGTGGCGTAGTCTTCAGAGACGCCCTGACGCAGCTTAGCTGGGGCCGTATAACTGTTACTCGCATTGAGGCGAGAAAAAACATTTTCAAAGCAGATGAGTAAATCCCTTGCTTTCGATACGAGATCCTGTAACTGCGGGTTAGCAAGATCATCGTGAGGCATAGGTTGGGGCAACTGCGCTCCAACCTGCTCCTGCTGTGCTGTGCCATCCTTGTTGCTCAGGACCTGGGCCGGATGGCCCAAGATGATGAAGGCGCTGAGGAACGTGCGGACCGCTGCCATCTCGCCAACAGAGCCAGGTTGACCCTCCTGCAAACCACAGATGCGCAGAATGCGAGCTGTCCGCAGAAGAACTCTTTCTTGGCCGAGCAGATCGACGACGCTGTCGAAAGTGCTGTCGCGGATACCGTCAACCGTAAGGCCTAACTCGGCAAACTCGCCGACTGCACGTTTCCTTTGCACTGCCCGCCACCACCATTGAAGCTTTCCTGCTGCCTCGTCTTCGGTATACAAAGGACTTTGCTTTGCTTTGACGCGCTTCGCCGATGATGGCGGCGAAGAGGGCGGGAACTCGCCACTATCCTTATCATCGTTGTCTTCGGGCAGCACGTCTAGAGAGGTCTTCTTGTTCGTCAAGCTCTGACCTCGGAAGCGTTTGCTGGCCGAGCGATTCTTCAGCTCCTCTCGCCGGCGATCGGCTTCGGCCATGCGCTCTTCCATCCGTGCCTTGACACGAGCCAGCTCGGTCTCTCGCTTCTCTTTCATGCTCTCAGCGACTGCCCTCGCCTTCTTGACATCCTCGGCGCACGAGGCGACGATTTCGGCAAGCTTCTTCTCTCGCGCTTGTTGAGCGGCAAGAGCGCGTTCTTCTGATGAGGACGTGCCTCGCGGCGTTGCCTTCGCCAGGGCCGCTCGAATGCGCACCTTCTCAGCGTGGGCTGCACGATCCGCGAGCCGGGCTTTGCGGTCTTCGAGGAACGACGTGCGCCGCAGATGTTGGGCAATCAATTTGCTTTGGTGGCCGTCGCTGTTGCGGCGGGTGTAGTTGTGGGCGGACGAACATCGCGAATGGGCGGAGGATATGGAGTTCCGCCGTGAGGATGCCGCCGAGTCTTTGCGACGGGTCTGGGTTGGGCGGTAGAAACGCGCGGCAATTCTTGGCGGTGGTGTGTGGATGTGCCCGACGGCATCGTCGTTGTCAACATCGTCGTCAGAGATTGGTGGCATGGTCAGGTCTATGTTGTTCACGTCGACTTCGCTGGCTGCGTCTTCGTTAGAGAGGGGTTCAGGAGATATGACTGCCTCCTCCATGATGTAGTCGGGATCAACAGGATCGGATGTGGACATGTTGGCCAGGGCAGGGAGGCTGTCGAAGGTATCAAAGATGTCGGAAGTATCGAGGCAGCACCTTCGCCCGGGCTGTTTCAGAGAGGTTTGGAGGCGTCCAGGCTATCTGTCTGTGACGAGCGCGTGAACTTATCCGGACAGATAGACGGGGTTGAGTTTGGGGGAAGCAACAGTCCGGACTTTCCCCCGATCTGTGCGTATAGGTAGGTATGTTTATCCTGGCTGCGATGGTCGTCGTGGACGGACTGGGGCAGAACAACAAGGGGACTCGGTGAGGATCGTCGGGCAAACGAGAGATGCACCCGATCCGCACCGAAATGGATGATTTCAAAGCGAGTGACCAAATGAATAATGGAAGAATAAGTCGTCAATAGCCAGGCTCGCAGTCAGGATGGGGCTCTGAAAGGGTCGGCATAAGGGCAAGGAAGATGCGAAGTGGAAACGAAGGCTGGCTGCAACGGTGATCGGGTGTCGAGGGGTGATTCAGACACCAGTTGTGAAGAAGTGGAGGCTGGGGGATGGGTATGCTGGTTGGTGTGGGACGCGGGAGCGAAGGAAGGAATGACGGAAGCTTCCAGTTCCCTGGATGCGGACTACACCTGCCCTCCATTTGTCTGCTCGGTCTGCTTACAGAGACAGACAGACACACCGTACCCATCGCGCCATGCCCTGTGACAACGCTAGCGCTCCGCCCTGAAATGTCCCTGGAAGGACCAGGGCAGCCCAGGCAGCTGCCACTGCCATCTGGTAAGACAAGACAAAGAAACGCTGCTGCTCGTTCAAACACCAGATAACGGATGCTTCGCTTCGGAGCCTCCAGTACTTCTTCTGTGCGCCGGCCCAGCAACGTGGATTTCAGTGGACGGTGTGACGCCCTGCTTGCCTCGAATCGCTTGTAACCCGCTTCAAGCGGGTGGAGGGGTTTTGATACTACGAAGCTTATTTGTGCGACAGAACTGCTAGACCTGCCTCCTGCAGAAAGGTCCCGTGGTGTCATGCTTGCCCCATCTGTCGACATCCACTCTGATCTGGCGGTCCGGGGATCTCATCGGGCGCTTCCGTTAAGATGCAAGATCACGTGCATTTGACACTGAACAGATGAGGGTGAAGGCGTTGTCAGCAATGGAGAACAGAAATGGCAGAATCACTGATCCTGATCTGACAGTTGCGATTTGCCAGATGTCAGGTGTTGCTTTCCCTGAGTGAGGTGGTCTATAGCACATCACTTGGAATCGAGACACTTTGTGAGTCCCCTTCTGTTCCCGCTGCATCGCAGTGGGGTTTGATGAGCCGGCCCTTCCAACCATGGATTGAATCCACGTCACCCGAGCTTGACTTGCTACCGGCCCTCTGATTCCCTTCAAGCGTGATGAAGATATTTGCGTGAATCGTTTGTTACACAAGCGGCCTGCTTGTGAACCGCTGCGATGACTCGCGCCGGACGCTGTCCCTGGTCGCTTCTTGCTTGCATGAATACATAAGGCTGAGCCCTGCTCTACGGTACGTGCTCATGGGTTCCGGCTGCTGACTGTACATGCATGGCAAGGGGCTTGCTTGTAAGTAAATTCTTGGTTCGTCCGTCAAGGTACTGGATCGGTTCAACTCTGGCCGCCATGCCTCACCGCTGGTAGCGCATTGCGTGTTCCACGCGTATCTCGGTCGCCGGACCTATAACAACCTCGCAGCGGGGGGTCAGGTGGTGCAGCGAAACCTTGCCGCCCCGCGCATGGAGTTCGAAGGCCTGACCTGAGTCAATGACGACCACAGCTTCCCTTCGCGACTCGAAACGGCGGTCGTGAGCCGCTTGGCTTTGGATCAACGCATTCTTTGTTTGGCACGGAGCTTAAGGGGCAGCTATTACTGTTCAGGCGCAGCGCCATCAATTGCGGGTTCGACGGCGCAACCTGCCAGACAGAAGTTCAGTCCGACGGACTACGAGTCCGGCACTTTGCAACACGCTAGTACAAGATGAGTCTGCAGAACATCGTTATGAAGGCTCGTTGTCCCGACCGATGCTTCAGACCATGAAGACAAACCTAATAGTTTAGGGATGCCCGGCAGTCCTTCACTGCCGCCAGGCGTTTCCATAATAGATCGAGCGCCGTTCTTTGACTTCAAAGATGAAAAAAAAAAAAGAACGACAAGCGCCCAGCCGGGGGTGACACTGTAGGCGAAGAAGGAAGTTAGCTGCTAACTCCTCTCGGTATGAGCCGTCACTCGTGGCCCAGTCACTGGTCTCCTACCGGCACTGACTCGCCGGCACATCTGGGCAACCAGCCATGGAAAGGCAGGGAGCTCGTCTCAAAACAAACGGCCGCGAGCCTGGCCTCGTGCGCGGCTCGGACTGTCGCCATGACCGTGAGACGCATTTTGTAGCAGCGTGTAAGACCTGGGACGACCGAGGTGGTCTCTTCTTGAGGTGTAAAAACCAGCGGCAGCACCCGGCCGGAAGGTTTACTGATGATCGGATTGTGACGTTGAGATGATGACTGGCAGGGACCGGGATGCACCCCGGAGAACGGCCAACACTCCCACGTACACCAATCCGTGGATCGTTTGCTCGTTGTGTCGAGTCACTTGTTGCCAGGTGTGGCCAGTCACCACCAGATGAGAGGGGGGTGATAAAGAAGCTGTTCTGTTCCAACAAGAGTTCGCATCAGGAGTAGCGACTTGTGGATAGCTGGCAAAGTGGGCGTACAATGTGAGCTGTTTTTGGCGGCATCAGCGCTGATCAAGCGGTCGGCATGGGTCTAGAACCTGAAGATCGGTGTGGCAGCCCTGGGCATGTGAGATGCAAGACCAAATCATCTACAGACAGGGTGGGGTAAATGGGGTTGGGGGGGGCCTACAGTGTGGCCGTGGCACGTACGGTAGACAGCACGTTGGTGCCGTGGAGTCCGGTTCAAGAAGCCAGAGGACCCTGGCGACCTGGCCGTCAACGGGTCTTGAAAAGGGGGCAGGCAGGAGAGGGGACGATGAATGGGGGTTTCACTTCCGGGCCTAATGCCAGTGTCCCAAGATGATGTCGCGGCTTTCGGTACACAAGGAGGCTGCCTGGGTTCTGGGGGCGGGATAGGATTGAACCAACGAGGAACCCCAAATTTAGCAGCTTAAGGTTCACAGGTGTCCGCTGACAGACGTACGTAGGTGTCAGCTTCGGGACGCGGGTACCTGGGGGCAGTTTTGCTCAGTAGGAGGAGGGCTAAAATGGCCAGAGCGCACGAGCAACAACGAGGACGAACTGTCTACGTCATTGCGGCGCACGAGACTCGGGTAGAAAGGACCAGTGAGATCCGATGGGACCACCAGCTCATTGGGGTAAGGTATTGGTAGCAATGAAAGGAATGTCTGGTGTCTTGAATGTCTCTCGACGCTTTGAAAAGAAATCGAAAAATGATCTGTCTGTGTTCCATACTGCACGTACAGACCTAGATAAAATGACTTGCTTGCCCTGATCAGATGAACCTGACATTGAACTGCGTTGCGGGCCTAGAAGCGTGTGGATAAGTACAGGGCCAAGAGAAGCAAGCACCTGAAATGTAGAATCAGAGACATGGATTTCCAAGGTTCGGCGCATCCTATGACGCCATGGGATTCTCTCGTTTTCCACTCTGCTCAATTCCATCAGCATCCCATGCGGTCAGGCGTCATGTGCACCTGTCAATCCTACCCTGTGTGAGCAACTGCCTGCATTGTTTGGTGCTGGTCGATGCTCCACGACCTTTGCCAGCCGCTCGATCCTGCCTTGTTGGCTTCGGTTCACTGCTTTGCGCACTTCAGACGCGGTGAGTTGTGCTCCCCTTTTCTCTCGTCGGAACTGTGCGTATATGTGTGTGTGACTGACCCTGACCTGCCCTGATCCGACCTAGCAATGCCTTGACTTGGCTCATCTATGCTTGACATTTGCGTGCCTGATATTGCCATGGCCAGGCTTGCTATTTACGCTGACTCGCCTAACCGAGGAACAACTTGAACAAGTTGGCAGCGATGGGCATGAGCGGTTTGTCTACACCTGGGAACGTGACGATGAAAGGCCACGATGGCAAGGCCATGCGCGACTGCTGGGAATCCCTCTCTCACTCTGTCTCTCTCACTCGCTCCCCTCCACCTCTTCGCCCATCAGCCGTCACTGGGCCTCGTCCCAGTTCCCCTCGTTAACCAATTGCTCCGAGGAAAAAGGTGGCCCAGCGACGGAGAGCATCCACTCTCAAGCGGCTCGAAGGCACCCTGGGCAGGGGCCAAGCCAAGTCTGGCACAGGTCTGAGGTCAGGGCAGCCAGGAAAGTCCAGGGAGGCGTCAGGGTCCCGCTCACCTTAACGCCCAGACTCGCTGCTGATCCTGACCAAAGTGAACGCACACGACCTCATCGGACAGCCCTCCATCCATCCCCTTGGCTCTTGTTCCCCCCCTTAGATTCAGGCCTCCCCTCCCCCCCCCACCCCCCTTCGACCTCCGACTACCGCCGCCGTGCTGTCGTCAACGTTGACTCTTCGTTCACTTGTGCATAGACACTGACGAACATTTGGAGCGCTTGTACAGTATTGTCGCTGTATATCTTCCCTATCCTCATCTTACAGGCAGTCTTTCCATACTTCCGCAGCCGACGAGCTCAACCGCTGCCATCTCATCTCCACCTCCTGGACTCGTGTGTCTCATAGGACCGGCACTACGGGTCCGCTCTGTCACCGCCCTGGCGTTACCTGCCTGGACCGCCTTTCCAAAACCCATCCCCTCTCCCACCACCATCATCAGCCTTTGAACCTGCCTACTTTTGGCTTTCACGTCTGGGAAGGCGCACAAGGGCTCTTTCCCTCACTTGGCCTCTCATCTAAGAGATCAACCAGGCACCACTCACGGTTCGGCCTTCTTCTGTTCATACGGCTCAGAACATTGCGCAACGTTGGCGACTCGTCGACAACGTAGACGTCACCGGTCCAAGCTCGCCACCTTCGTCACGGTCAACTCTTGCGCCCCATCTAGCCACCACATCATCCCGAAGGAGGAAAAAAAGGGATCCGCCGCCACATCTAGACCAACCTCGCCATTGCCTCAGTTCTACAGTCATCGGCAATATGGACTAATTTAATGTGGCCAACTCTGAACCGTTTCTTGACTGCGTAGACGAAAGATCCGGCCTGTCCTCGACGTACTTACCTACCCCTTACCGCATACTATGACAGAGTCCAAGACCGGCGAAAGGGCGCCTGTCCACTACGCAATGAAAACCCCATCAACAACGAGATCATCAGGAGCGCCGCGGTCCTCTCATGGTCGTGCTCACTCCCGCTCCAACTCACACGCCAAACGATCTGCCCATGGCTCCAAGGCCTCTACTCCCGTCGCTTCTCCAAGGATGCCATTCTCCGTTGGCCAAGCCTATCCTCCTCCGCCGCGGCTCTCTCCCGGCAGAATTGCAGATGCGCGAGCTACGAGTCCCAATTACTTTGGCTTGGCGCCTGCCGAGTCGTCCAACGACGGTAGGGACAGCTCACTCCTGCCTCGCGATAACTGGAGCCCCCCTACCTCGTCGGTCAAGTCTTTCACTGCCGCCCTCCCGAGACAGGTAACTATCGACGCGAACCCAGACTACGAGGCCTTTAGAAGGCAGGCCGATCTGAACCGCGGCGAAAGCTTCTTCAACCTATCGTCCTCGCACTTTGGCGCACCGTCCACACCAGGCGACACTGGTGCTGCTCCTGCTCGCCCTCGTCCTCCTCCTAGATGGCATACTCACGCCAGCGATAGCATATCAGAAACACCAGCGAGCCGCACGACAAGAGAACGACCTGCAAGCCGTATGGATGTCGATCAGGCCAGCGCTCACGATTCAGCCTATGTGTCGTCCGATTCTAGGCCGGACGTGGAATCATCAATTCAGCCTCCCTCAATCTTGGGCATGCCCAGATCCGAGTCTCCACGGCAATCTGCATCCCCGTTCGAACGGAGGACGATGTTGTCTTCTGTTGAGGATCGCCACCCGAGACTGTCTATTCCGAACAGTAGGCCAGATCCGCCGACACCATCTGTCCTGGGCAGATCGCACCAGCGAGCCGAGACGTTACCTGCCGACATGGAACATGGACCATCTCTGATCAGTCCCTCGCATCTGAAGTCTCTGTTGGAATCGCAAACCAGAGACACTGACCTGCTGTTGCTAGACTTGAGGGTGTCTCAACAATATCTGCATGCGCGAGTAAAGAGTGCTCTCAATCTTTGCACGCCTACCACGTTGTTAAAGCGAGCGACCTTTAATCTTACGAAGCTGCAACAAACGTTTCAGAATCCCGAAGACAAAGAGCAATTCACGAAGTGGGCATCCACGCAAAACCTAGTCGTATACGATTCGCACTCTTCAGAAAAGCGCGACGCCATGTCTTGCGTCAATATGGTTAAGAAGTTTGTCGCCGAAGGCTACCAAGGTGGCATGTTTATCTTGCGAGGCGGTTTTAAAGCGTTTTCTGAAGCATACCCTGACTTTGTCGAAAACGGCGCTCCAACCGGCATCGACGACGGCTCTGGACGCCTCGGCAACAACAGTGGTGGCAACGCAGGTATCCTGCCCGTCATTGGAGGCGTCATGCTACCGAACGCATCAAATAACCCCAATCCGTTTTTTTCGAATATCAGACAAAATATGGATCTCGCAGACGGAGTCGGGCAGCTCGAAATTGCGCGACCCAAAGGCTTGGACTCTCCTTCACTTCCACGCTGGCTCCGAGACGCATCCACCATTGGCGATCACGGCAAACAAGTGTCGGAAAAATTCTTGCACATTGAAAAGGATGAGCAATCACGCATGAAGAAGGCCTATTCCGTCTTTAACCCGGAGTCCAAATCAATGGGTACGATTCCAGTCCAACTTTCAGGTATCGAGAAGGGTGTCAAGAATCGCTACAAGGACATTTTGCCCTTTGACCATTCTCGCGTTAAGCTGCAGGGCCGAGAGAGTGGAGCTTGCGATTATGTCAACGCCAGTCATATCAAGGCGTCGAGAAGCAACAAGCGATACATTGCGGCTCAAGGGCCTCTACCTGCCACTTACGAGGTTGGTTTTTTTTTTTCTTTTTTGCTCCTGTGATAAACTGACGAATGCCTTGACTAACATGCTGCAGGACTTCTGGTCCGTGATTTGGGATCAAGACATTCGGGTCATCGTTATGTTAACAGCCGAGTCCGAAGGTGGCCAACTCAAGTGCCATCCATATTGGAAAGGCAACGAATTTGGTCACACCAAGCTCAGGCTTCTGTCTGAGAAGAAAGTCTCCCTTGACATTGACAAGCATCGCTCTGGTTCACATGCACAGACGACATCTCAACCGTCAGCAGACATTGGCCGAAGAAGGGCAAATACGACGACATCTACGACGTCGCTGGAAGGCGCAACACCGGCCCCGGCTTCCACATCATCCAGCGACTCGCCCTACGTCATCGTCCGCAAGTTCGCCATGTCACACGCAGCGCATCCATTTGCCCCAATTCGTGAGATCACGCATCTTCATTACCCGTCATGGCCTGATTTTGGTGCACCGGCTCAACCTTCCCACCTTCTCGGTCTGGTGGAACTGGCCAATGTCATGCAGCGCGCGGCTCTGCCTGTAGACACGCCATCGGTGACTGGCCCTCGCGCATCGCCAGATCCGCCGATGGCTTGGTACGACGAGCCGGAAGCTGATGCACAGGCGCGACCAATGCTGGTGCACTGCTCGGCCGGGTGCGGTCGCACTGGAACTTTTTGCACCGTGGACAGCGTGATCGACATGCTCAAACGGCAGCGGCTGGCGCGGACGACCTTGAAACCGGTTCGCAAGCGCGATTCGGACGGCGACATCAAGATGAGCGGAGAGCGCCAAGTAGAGGAAGCGGTGTCACCGAAGACGGCCCAAGAAAAGGCGTTCAACTTTGCCACGTCCCCTCAGCGGTCGAGTCGCTCAAGCCCAGAGGGCAAGCCAGCTTGGGAGGGCCCCTCACTCAACACGGCGTGGGTGGGAGATGACACGATCGACCTCATTGCTGAGACTGTGGAGGACTTCCGTAGCCAGCGACTCAGCATGGTCCAGAGTCTCCGCCAGTTTGTTCTGTGTTACGAGACCATATTGGAGTACATCTGCAGATTACATGAGGGGGTAAGCGTGGGTGCGGCAACCGGCGGCAGGAGCAGAGCCCGAAGCGGTAGCCTCCAGCACCAGCGGCGCAGCTGATTTTGGCCGGATATATTGCATCAGTAGCGAGCGATGGGGAAATCGAAGGGCGTCTGCATGGCTGGCGTTTGGACGGTGTCCGTAGTGCACGCGCCGCGTTCCACCCATCAAAGTCGTGCGCCAAGGGAGCGAGACGGCAGACAGGCCTGCGTCGGACGTAGTATCCTAGGTGCCTACTTAAGGCGAGTAAGGTTGAGAGAATGCGACCATGACGCGTAGGTGTAGGTAGCGTAACGCGTGCAATGAATGGATGATATGCCCCATATGATGAAGCATCGGCAGGTGATCAATACTGAGTAATGTGTACGAACACAGGTGCGAGGTGAGAACATTCACGTAGACATGCAAAGGGGATGCTTCAAGGCCAAGGTCGGGTCATGTCCATGCTCTATTTTGATACATATTAGCATACAGCGCGCATCAACGCCTGCTCGCCGCCGCGCATTCCGAGGCGCTGTCACCGCTCGCTGCCCTTGCTTTCCACCCTGCCCGAACAACGCCGCATCAACCCCCCTTCCCAAGCGCGTTGTGTCTTGTCGAGAGCAGCCCGTGGGCCGGAAAGGTAAAGAAAAAGCAAACAGTTCCCCATCCCCAACGTGACCAAACAAAGAGGCCATTGTCGTTGTCTTCCCTCTACTTCCACAGCTTGCCCAAGGAAACCTCCTTGTCGTCGTGCTTGTTGAGGATCTTGGCGGTGGCGAGCTCAAAGTCCTCCTGCGTGACGTGGACGCGGCGCTCGCGGAGGGCGTACATGCCGGCCTCGGTGCAGACACCCTTGAGCTCGGCGCCGGAGCAGCCGTTCATCTTCTCGGCGACCTTGGTGAGGTTGATACCGCGAGTGAGGTTCATTTTGCGCGAGTGGATGCGGAGAATGTCGGCGCGGGCCTCGACGGATGGCGGGGGAAACTCGATTTTGCGGTCGATGCGGCCAGGTCGGAGGAGGGCGGGGTCGAGAATGTCGAGGCGGTTGGTGGCCATGATGATCTTGATGTTCTTGGTGGGCTCGAAGCCGTCGAGCTGGTTGAGGAGCTCGAGCATGGTGCGCTGGACCTCCGAGTCGCCGCCCGAGGAGCCCTCGACGCGGGAGGAGCCGATCGAATCAATCTCGTCCATGAAGATGATCGAGGGCGCGTGCTCGCGGGCCATGACGAAGAGCTCGCGGACCATACGAGAGCCTTCGCCGATGTATTTCTGCACGAGCTCGGAGCCCGAGACACGGATAAACTTGCAGTCGGTGTGGTGGGCGACGGCACGAGCGAGTAACGTCTTGCCCGTGCCAGGGGGGCCGTAGAGGAGAACGCCCTTTGGTTGGGCAATGCCGAGGGACTCGAAGAGCTCGGGGTGCTTGAGGCCGAGCTCGATGACTTCTTTGATTTCCTTGATCTGCTGGTCGAGACCGCCGATCATGTCGTAGGTGCTGTCGGGCACCTTCTCAACCATCATGAGGGAGACCAGAGGGTCGACGGAGGAGGGCAGCATCTTTTCGAGCTTGTAGCTGTCGGAGAGGAGAGTGACTCGCTTGCCGACGGTGAGCTTGGTGACGTCGACAGAGTCGGCGATATCGACAACTACGCAAGGATTATCAGAATGAGGACAGATCCTGGACGGTCGGGAGACAGTGATGCATACCATATTTGCCTTCAGGATGCACCTTGACGAGGACCTTCTTCGTGCCCATGACTTTGACCACCTCGCCGACATAGGAACCTGGTTGTTGTAGCAGACCGAGCTCTTCCCTCAACAAACGCACCCTAGAGTTGTAGTCGTTTCTTTGGGCTTCAAGACGGCGGAGGACAGCTTGGCCCTTGAGGATCTCAAGCTTCATCGCCTCAATCTTGTTCTGGTAGTAGCTGTCGAGCGCCATGATGACGTTGGTGCCCGGGGGGCGCTTGAAGGGTAGTCTGTTGCTGTGATTTCGGCTGTGTAGAAACGATCAACGGGGCGAAGATGATGGTTGGTAATGGCGGAAGTCGTCGGGTCTGGTTATCGTGATGAGGTGAGTATCGGGAACAGAACGATGTGCTAGGCAAGGCTGGCTGTAGTGCACCGCTGTCGCTGTCACAGCTCAGGCAAGCCATTGGGTACGCGTCCGGGGTGGCCTTCCAGGTCACGTGCTGCTTATAATGTAGTACATATGGATTTCTTAGATAAGCAGGAGGCGTCAGTTCTGTGGGGGTTCACCGCCTGCCGCTCAGGTGCAAAGCACTAGCCAGCCATGCATCGCATCCCACCTAGGTACGGTGTACTGCACTGTTGCCCTCAGTGCCCAGAGCATGTCTTGTGCATCGACAGGGATGCACAGTGACGTCTTCTCGAATCGGAAAAGCGCCCTCCTGATCGAAAACTCGGCAACGGATGGACGGTGGGTGGGACTCCCAAAGGAGGGACCCTAGTAGTAGAGCCTACAAGGTACACGTTCACAGGCTGTTCATCGGCGTGGATCCAGGGATCGCAAGTCGCGGCTGGCACCGCTACCACTAAGAATCATCCGGCACTAGTAAGTCGAACGGAGGAGAGAATATTGCCAATCACGCCTCATGATGCCACCTTGGTGGAGATGGGTGAGCAGAAGGGGTGTTACCGAAATGGCCAACATGACCATTCAGATGCAGGCTGAGCCCCTCGTCACGGCTTGGTGTCTCTCGGTCGGCTTACGGATGCTTCTTGATGAGCAGATGATCGGGGGCCTGCAATCATCGGACCGGCCGGCAGTGGTGCGCCATCGCTACAGTCGGCAGACTCAGTAGATGGTGACTATGAGGATGAGGGAGGGGGGAGGGAGCAGATGGATGAACAGCCGTGGGGCCCGATGCCACGAGTCTGGGGAAGGAATGGAGCAGAGAGCACTGAAGATGCGAGGGAAGCTCAGCCTAACAACACTAGGTCTTACCTTCCCTTGGCTTTGAAGGCCAACTGCAAAGGCCAAGAGCCATAGCAGGAATGAACCTCATCAGGCGCCTCTCCTCATGTCTCTCCGTCACATCTCCATGTCTCTCCCATCTTTGTGCCAACACCTGACCTGACGTGCTTTTGCGACAAGCCGACAGGACGTGCCTGGTACAACGGCCCCTCTCTACTTTACCCATCTGCCTCCTGCCCGACCTGACCCAACATCAAACCACCCCCCCCCCCCCCCCTCGGCTTTTTCAGCTCTCAGACCCTGTCATTCTGTTTACCTACTAATTCCCGAAGCTCGAGCTTCAAGCTGCCTCCGGCTGGCCAGCTTGTTTACCTCTTCCTCCCCCAGCTCGGGTTGCGATAATATTCTTGCCCCTCTCCACCTACCGGCTCACATCACGCTCTTGTCAACCGCACCCAAAAAGCTGTGCGTTCCACAGCACCACGGCACGAACAACCTATCGACGACGGCTCGACACGCAACCTTGCACCCAGCGGTTTCTGCCATGCACCAAGCAACCTTGCCACGCTGAATTTGTGAGGTTACGACCTACGGCGACACCGGTCACAGCATTTCCACAACCCTCGCGCCGCGTGCTGCATGCAGCAAACTGACTCGATTCTACCGATTCAGCTCAACTTCGCGCCATCATGGATCCCTCTGACAGGTCAGGAACGCCCTCCAACCAGGGCGAGTCGTCCAACACTTCGCCCACAGACACAAGGCGTCCAACTAGATACGAATCTTACGGCGCTGGCCGTGACGAGGGTTTATCTGAGAGCTTCCAATCTTTCCAGTCCACTGAGACGGTCAGGCGGCGCCCTGAAGCTGGCTATGGTACGTCTTCAGCTTCCATTCTCTTAACCGGCGCCACTTGACATGTTCCACTGGATCCGGGGGCGGACGCCGAGCCCGACCCCAAGCCGTGCTATCTCAGCTTGACCCGAAGCCGCGCGTAACCCTGTTGCTCAGCTAACAATCTTTTTTTCTTGCTTCTCCAGGCTCCATGCAAAGCAGCCAAAGCCTAACACCGCAATACGCTGGAGACTCCTCAGCCCACGACCGAGCCCACTCGCGATCGATTCAACCTGCACGATCTCCCATGTTGGGACCCGACCGTGTCAAGGCTTCACGAACGCGAAAGCCCCCGATGCCGCGCCGACCGACCAACCCTGCTGCTCCCCACCGAGGTGAAGTCTTCTCGACTGAGGACGATCTTGATGAGGTTGCTGCAGATGCTGCCGAACGCCACCGGGAACATCATCACCAGCAAAGCTACAGCACCCGCAGGAGGCCCCAGCTAGGCAATACCTTATCAAGAGTCCAGTCCTCGCGAAGCGAGCCAGAAGAAAACGACGACGAGCAACCCGAGACACCTCGCGCCGAGGACGAGCCCGCTGAAGAGATGTCTGATGATGCAAGCGAAGCGGCTCCTGAAGAAGACATTGAATGCGAGTCGGATGGAGACATCAGTGATGCCGAGAGCTTCACGCTCAAGGATCGGCAGCAGGCTATCAACGAAACGCACCCCTTTGGCATCCGACTCTGGAAGCCTGCGCTGTACAAGAAAGACCGGTCTGTGCAAAAAACGGCAGAGGGAGATATCCACTCTTCTCCTGGTCTCAAGGTCAGCTCCTGGTTGGTCTTCTTCAACCTACTCTGGACCATCCTTTTCGGCTGGTGGATGGCAACATTCGCGGCCCTCGGCGCCCTCGTTTGTTTCTTCTTTGCCGCCACACCCAGCGGTAGAGAATATGGGCGAGTCCTATGGGGTCTTGCTGGCTACCTGTTCTACCCCTTCGGCAAGTACGTACGCCTGGAACAGGACGATGCCTACCTGGACGAGGACCAAGGCGAAGGGCGGAGCATCTCCGAGTACGAGCAGTGGCAAAGCGGCGACCTTGAGTATGGACGACTGTTCTTCGGCCCGGAGCGCAATCGATCCATCGTTGGACGTTCACGACGGAGTATTGATTCCGAGCTCAGTGAGACCGACAGCCTCCTCGGTCGTTCCCGTCGGGGCGAAAGGAGCCAAACACCTCCCAGACTGAAGAGGCGACTATTCGGTCGTGGACAGTGGAACATAGGCCGCGTGACCTTCTTCCTGTTCTTCTACTTCCTCCTGACGCCATCTTTGATTATCGTGTCTCTAATCTGCTGGTTCTTCGTCTTCACCATCCCGATGGGCAAGGTCACGATGCTGCTCTTCGATCATCTCCGACGCCACCCTCTCGCGCTGTCTTTCGACTCGGACGTCAGCTACGCCCGGCTTTCCAACGGACAAAACGCATCGATCCTTCTGTGCACTTATCGTGCTGTGGGAACCCGATACTGGAAGTACACCGTTGATGGCACTAACATCTTCCTCATCAATCTCATGGGCGTTGTTGTTTTTGTCATACTGGACTGGGCCGTCCTCGAAAATATGCTACACATGGACATCTTTATTACCTCGCCTGCTTTCCTGTTCGTCATGGGTCTGCTGTCCATCATCCCTCTGGCATACTTCATTGGCCAAGCTGTCGCCTCCATCTCAGCACAGTCGTCCATGGGTCTGGGTGCTGCAATCAACGCGTTCTTTTCCACCATTGTCGAGGTCTTCCTCTACTGCGTTGCCCTGAAGCAAGGCAAAGGGCAACTTGTAGAGGGCAGCATCGTGGGCAGCATCTTTGCGGGCATCCTCTTCCTCCCGGGACTTTCCATGTGCTTCGGTGCCATCAAGCGCAAGACTCAACGGTTTAACGCCAAGTCGGCTGGTGTCACATCCACTATGCTTCTGTTTGCCGTCATTGGCGCATTTGGACCAACTCTCTTTTACCAAATTTATGGCACGCACGAGCTGAATTGTCTTGACTGCTTGGACTACGACGGCAGTCAGGCTGTCGCCCAAGGAGACAGCCGGGACTGTCGAAGGTGCTACTTCTCGCAAACACCAGCCCTGAACGATCGCTTCTACCTGGAGGCGGTGCGTCCCTTCTGCTACTTCTGCGCCTGTCTGCTGTTCCTATCCTATATCGTAGGTCTTTGGTTCACCCTCCGGACACATGCCGCCATCATTTGGAAAGATCAGCTGGACGAGAAGAAGCATGATGAACCCCCCACACAAACATCTACACGACCTTCCGTTCCCCACTCGTTCCACGAGGCGCCTGGCAGCTCGAGCGCCGATATTCGAGATTCGCACTTGTATAAGCGCATTCTCGGTCACACACAAAAGCAAGTTGGACTGCAGCCTAGGTCAGAGGACATCACGCGTCAGGGCTCTACATTGACAACTGGCTCTGCGAATGGAGCATCCGGCCTTCCGCACCAAGTCCCTCCTAAGGTTAGCGGCAGCGATGTCCGCGCTGGCATGCACCTCTCTGGTCTTTCAGAGATTGACAACAACGCCCTGGCTCGTGAAGTCGCCGAAATTGCTGCCACTGCTGCCACGTTCGCGGCCCGGGATGCCCGTCTTCCTCGTCGAGGCTCGGGCTTGCCGACTAACACTGTGCCCACAACTCCACGCCCTGCAACAAGCCGCGCTGCCCCGTTCCCGGAGGTCGAGGATCCGGCTGCTGCTGCTGTCAGCGGTAACGCCCACGGTGGGCATGACGCTCCAAACTGGAGTCGTCTCAAGAGTTCAATCGTACTCATGGGCGCCACAGTGTTGTACGCCATTGTGGCCGAAATTCTGGTAGACACGGTCGATGTCGTTTTGGAAGGTTTCGCCATTGACGAGAAGTTCCTCGGTATTACCTTGTTTGCCCTGGTCCCCAACACCACTGAGTTCTTGGTACGTTTCAACGCTTCAAATTTTCATGTCATGTGCTGATCAGTGTAGAACGCCATCTCTTTCGCCATGAACGGAAACATTGCCCTGTCCATGGAAATTGGTTCAGCGTACGCGCTTCAGGTTTGCTTGCTGCAAGTCCCCGCGCTTGTCTTCTTCTCAGCCTTCTACCCCATGGATCTGCCTAGCAGCGAAGACCCCGAGCGGTATACATTTGCGTTGCTATTCCCCGAGTGGGATATGGTCCTCGTAATTCTCTGCGTCTTCCTCCTCAGCTACATGTACGGTGAGGGTAAGAGCAACTATTTCAAGGGAAGCATCCTACTGCTTTCCTACCTCGTTGTCATCGTCGGATACTACTTTTCGGGCTACTCTCAGGATGCCATGGGCTCGAACAGGTTCGACATCATGGGCAACGATGGAGCCTATAAGAGTTTCAAAACAATCGGGCGGCGGACTGGCGGTGCGGTATTTGAAGCATGAAGAGTGGCGGCTGCTGCCGTGTGCATAGGGCTGGTTGAACGAGTAATATGGGATGTGTGATGGTCTAGTGGCTTGCGTTATCGGTCATTCGAGGGTCTCGCTAGGGCCGTGTTCGCAGCCTAGGTGCTGTACATAGCAATGGCCTTGGGCCGCATTGCATGGTTGGCGATAATTACGGAGTTGGGGCTATCATTCATTACTACCTGGGTCTGTTTCGATCAAGTTGTGCTTTATTCTTAGCACTGGTCCTGTCTCCAAATGTGTCTTGTTCCCGCACATGTGAAATGTAGCTGTCGTGACGGCGTGTTGCGCAGACAGGGAACAAACAGGGATTCGATGGCATACGTCCCTTCGACCTTGTGAATACAAGACGTTGATAGGGAATACAATGCTCATGGCGATTTGTGTGTCTTTGCGAAGAGGGTCGTGTTAAGACCCGAGTTTGACTTTGAGAGCGAGATCCTAGTGTATGGCATTGGATATCCCGATTACTGATTACTGTTGCATCTTGGCAAACGAGTATATTTACTTAATCGGTACATGTCACGGACAACTAGGCCATCGACATAAGCGTATGGGCTCTGTAGCCGACAAAAAATGGATTCGTAGCCGCTTTACTTTTGAGCTACAGTAGTTATCCATCCAACAAGCCGGTACATCTCATGATCCCCAAACGGGTGCCACATCATCAATATCGCAACATTTTGCCCATACCAGCTGGGAGGGGGAGGAGCTCAATGGCGTTTATCAGTCAGTGATGATCAAGCTCTGGGCGGCCTGCAGCAGACAGACGTAGATAGCAGCCTGGTCTGCAACACGAGGATCGTCAGTACTTGAAACAGTGAACGCCTTGGATTCGAGTTGATTTACCGTTGGGGGTCTTTTCATTGCACTCCTTGGTGATCTGAGCCAGCTGATCCTGGTCACCAGTGACCTGGCGGCGGTTGATACCGAGGGTGTCGAGAACACAGTTGTCGAGAGAGGTGATTTCTAGACTCGGTTCAGTAAAGCGTAATGGAGTGTTTGCTGGTGAGTACTTACCACCGCTCGCCAGCTTCATCTTGCACTCCTCCACAACTGCCTGGAATTCCTCCTCAGACTGGCGGCGGACCATGCCCGCCACGGGACGGCGGTGAGCCATCTCCATCAGCATGGCCGCGACAATAGCGTCCACGTCCTTGTTCTTTTCCATACCCTTGGTCGCCGAGTCGCGGTTGGCCATGTCCATGGTAGACCTCGTGACCATGCCGTTCTTCATGGCCGGGGCCATGGAACCCATCTTCATGCCCTTAGTCTTCTTCATTGTCGCAGCCATGTTGCCCATCTCCATGCGCTCACGCTTAGCCATGCCCATTGACGACGAGGCGTCCTTCATGTTCATGGTGTTCCTCATGGCGGGTGTGGAGGATCCCATGTCCATGTCCATAGGCCGGCTGTTGGACATTTCCATCATGGGCGCCGCGGGCTTCATGTCCATGGAGGTCCGCATGGCGGGGGCCGACATGGCGGCACCAACGAGAGTAGCGATGACACAGGCCTTCATGGTGACAAGATTTTGGTGTTTGTTTACTTGGATCGGTTGGAGATGTGGAGTGATGTAGTGTGATTGAGCTGAGCTGTAGTTTGGCATTGCTGTAGGGTGCTGAACATAGGACGCTCTTTATATCTTCAAAGTTGAGATCCTGCTCTTAGGTTGTCTCTTGGATAAAGTCAATCGAAAGGAGTCCGATGACCTCCCAGAAACCGCCGTGACTGAAAAGCCAGGCATATCCGGGCACGCAAGTTCGTAATCACATTCCGCCTCAATGTACCGCCGTCGTACGCTCAGCGAGATCTTTGCCGGTTATGGGTGAATCATTGTCGCATGAGAATGAAATCGATCGAAACTCTGCTCAGGAGGACATGGCAGGCAGCGGCATCCCCTGTCGGTTCTGCGGCGCAGGGCCAGAAGATCTGGGGCAACGACGAGATGTCAAGACCAACAGCCGAGACAATTGTCTTTCAAAACGTCAACGGACACTGGCCCTTCCATTCCCGACCGACAGCAGGACTGGGCGGTGCGGCCACCGGCCCGATCCCACTGGAGTCGCGCTGGGGCTTTCCAAGGGGGCCAACATTCCAGAGCAGAGACGATCTCATGCACATCTTGGGGTGACAGTGTCTGTAAAGCTCGATTTATCAGTTTGCACGATCCAGTGCAGGTTGATGAGTGTGAGCTTCTGCTTTCAATCCTTATACACACCTGAGGCTCAATTGTGTTGTGAACATAGACAGAGTATAGGTTCATAATTGCCCACGCTACTGTCTCATCAGGTCAAAACCAAGATGTACACCGCTGGGTCTTCGCTAAGCGTTGCTTATCAAGCGCTGATCCAGTCGTTAGCAGGTTCGCTTTTCAAAGTCCTGCCTGCCACAATGTGTAGCACGATGCCAAACGATGGAAGAAACACCAATGGTAACTCACTGCAGAAGAGATTAGAGGAGGTTCCCGGATGCCTTCCTCCCTTTAGGTTGGTACCTCTGGAACGTCGTGGGAGCCGAGCTGGCGGTGCGTCAGATGCTTGATGGAGGCCTAAAACCGTCGTCATGAGTAAGCGCCCACCAGCTTTACTGATGCCGGCGGCAGAGACGACGGCAATGGCTATGCCGACGGCGGCGGCGGCGCCATCTTGATATCTGACATGGCAACGCATCCCATCATTATGGTGGCTGATCCTAGCTGATCAAGAGAACGGCGATGCATAGGAATACCACGGCTCAACAGTCGACAATACATGACAACTTTCCACATATTTTCAGCATCTTGTTAAGGAAACATTACGTGACGAATCAAAATATTGTAGATCCACTACTCTCTTGCTGAACTGGACAGGTAGAGCCCGCTGCCTTGGCGAAACTTCCTGGATCACGCTACTCGTATAGCTGTGGAAATGGTAGACATATGCAGACGTTCATCGGCTCGGATAGCAATGCATGGTGGTTACTTACGCTACTGTTCGTGCTTCAAGCGAGCTAATGATGCCTTTTTAGCTAATGTTTACGATCACGATGTTGACACCACGCTCGCCAACACAGATGAAAATCACCATTAGCGCTTCCAGCTGTGGCTGCTTGGCCTACAGAGTACACAGACAATGCCACCATGCCATCACGTCTTGCTACATTCGGGAGATTGCAAAACTGAACGGCTGTTGTCAATGACTATGAACTTAGCCATACATCTAGGTTCCATGTGAATGTGGAGCAGTGGAAGCCCTTACCCACCTTCCAAGTCTGCTAGCCACTTGCAAAATGCAAAACATACAACACCGGGGATTCGCTGGTGGTCACCCACCCAACTACTAGTCCGGCCCTTATTGGTTTATCGCTGGGAGAGCGGACGGGATCCCGAGTTTTCCAATAGGTATGGTCGTATGTGATGGTTTGGCTCGCGTTGGTGGATTATGCTGGTCGTGGTGACGCGGCGGGTACTGATCGATCTGACGCGATGTCTTCGATTGATAACACAGCCTTGAACTAACCCTTTTGCTCCTAGGCCTTATATCCGAAGCTTTTCCTCAAAAGCCCACGTAAGTTGATTCGGGACTCCTCGACCGAAATCACATTCTTTTGATGCCATTGGATTGCTCCGAGGAGTTGGGCTTGCGGCCGTGTGAGAGTGCTGCCACTGAGCCCCTCTGTGGCCGGACAGTAATACGGGCATCGTATGAGCCTTCTACGTATTTATATAAGAGTACTTTACATATATTCTCCGGCCCTCGTGATATACCGCTGTATTGGTTTTCCATCAACTTTGTTCGCGGAGGTGGATCTTTACAACGACTGACATGCCTCATCGACTTCACAGAACATGCAATACATCAACCTATCAGTCTTCGCTCCGTCCCGGATAACCTGAACAAGATGGGCCATGCCATACTTGCCAAGCAAAGCCGCCCACTCCGCGCAGAAACCAGAAAACCAGACAGGTACGAATGCAGTGCACGATCTAGCATGAAGCCTAAATCTAAGCTGTCAACCCAAACTGCAGCCCTTCCCAGGCTGTATAAAATATTCATAAAGCGTTCCTCATCATGTGATCTGAAGCCTAAAGTAGACCAAAATGTTTGTCATCATTGATAAGAATATCTGCAGAACTCATGTCCCAGCTTTCTCACACAGATCAACCCTGTTTGTGCTATGACAAGAGCCGCTGGCATATCTTACTTCGGGGTGGAAAACGACCCATCCTCATCCATCAGGAATTTCGCTCAGTCCTTGCGGACCTCGTTCAGCAGGTAGAGCTGCCCAGCCCACTGCTCTTTGACAGTAGGCCAGATCTGCGCAGGGGGCAGAATGAAGCCGCCATCACGAGCGTTCGCTGGCGGCAGCTCCAGCGTCCACGAGTGGCTCGCATCGGCAGCGCCGTGGTGGAAATCACGTCCGGTGCCCGTCGAAAAGTAGAGGACCTCGCAGGCGGGACCGACGGTGTAGTTGCGGCCGCTCGAGGCCTTGATGGCGGCGGCGGTGCCCTGGCCGACCTCGCGCATGCGCGGCAGCGTCGCGGGCAGGTCGGCGGCGTCGCAGGACCAGCCCCAGGGGGTGAGGATGAGCTGCGAGTAGGAGTGCCAGTCGATGTAGGAGCGGATGCCGTGGGGGGCCTCGGCGAGCTTGCGGGAGAGGGCCGAGACGGCGACGTTCTCGGGCGTGTCGCCGGGGCAGCGGCCCTTGAAGGACTCGGAGCAGGGGTCGGGGGAGACGGAGCCCTCGGCGGGCTCAAAGTACCACTGGTAGTTCCAGTTGCGGTTGTTGTCGGTGCCGATGCAGGTCGTGTTGCGGCGCGGCTGGCGGTTCTTGCGCCACAGGCGGTTGGTCGTTTGCGTGTAGGCGAACCCTGTCATGGATGTGTCAGTTGGACTCGAAGAAGAACCGAGAAGATCGCAAACGTCATACCGTCGGGGTTGTGGAAGGGAACAATCCAGAATTCGTAGTCATCGAAGAAAGAGGTTACGTTCTTGTCGCCGTTCTTGTATCCGTCGATGAGCTGGTACGTGAGATACTCGACAACCTGCAAATAGATCAGCACTGGAAGCCGGTGAAGAGAACATGCAGTATCCTCCGAGAGTCAGCCACAGCACGCAGCTTCTACGCCTCATGATGCAGGCTTTCGATTCAGCGTGCTCTCCTATTCTCCACACTACAGGGTCAACTCACCATGGTGCTAATCCACTCACGGGCGTGGACAGTACCGTGCCAGAGCTTCATCGAGGTCAGTTCTGCTCTCATTTTTATCCGCAAGTTCGCAACTCACAATGACAGGCTTGTCGCCTTTCTTGCCCTCGCCGCCCCAGAGGTGGAAGGCATGAATGTCACGCCCCTCATACGAAGGCCCCAGCGTGAACTTTTCGCTGTTCTCGGGGAACGCCGCAACCAGGTCATCCCAGTACTCCAGGTGGTCGGCGTACGAGTGGTAGCTGTCGAACCACGACAGGTCGGGCAGCTCGCCGCGGCGGTCGAGAGAACGGCGGTACGTGACAGGGTGGGCGGCCTCGTCACGGATCTGCTTCCCCATGTCGCGCGTCAGG
This sequence comes from Verticillium nonalfalfae, assembly GCF_003724135.2. Classification (NCBI taxonomy): domain Eukaryota; kingdom Fungi; phylum Ascomycota; class Sordariomycetes; order Glomerellales; family Plectosphaerellaceae; genus Verticillium; species Verticillium nonalfalfae. The sequence continues at coordinate 54,464 of NW_021167250.1, read as the reverse complement.
AGGGTGTAGTCGAAGCCCATGCCCTCGAACGAGCGGACCTCGTTCGGCGGGATGGCGACCTCGAGGGCGTCAGCCGAGTGGACTGAGTGGAACGACGCTAGACGGGCTTCGATGTCTTCAATGTCGCGCGGCGACTCGGCGCGGATACGGTAGATGTGGTAGTTGTCATAGGTGACCTTGGCTTCGGGAACAGTGGCGCGGGCTACGGGGTCCGAGGCGGAGGCGGCGGCAGCCAGGCCCGAGAGCGCGAGGGCTGCTCCGAGGAACTTCATCATGACGCGGCGGAGGAACAATCACCAGAAGAAAGCTAACGAGGGATAGCGAGGTGGGCAGAAAAGCGATCTATCGAGGACGAGGGGAGGGGTATTTGCGCCTTTCTATCTCCCCCGAACTGGCGGTGCCGTACTATCTATCTTTCCGTGCACAACCGCCGATGCAACCTGAGCCGGATCGACATCATGACGGTGATCCAGCAGCAGGGCGGAAGGCGCAACATGGCAGGAGATTCGCAGCTTGCGGAGAGAAACATACTGCAGGGGCAGCACTGGTACAGGACCAGGGGCATCGACGGAGCACATCTCTCGCTGAGGCACCTAACTAAAGGAAGGTCGTGCAAGCAAGGTGGGTGAGGGGTATCGCCGGATCGTCGTGGTGGGCCAAGGGGGCAAGCAAATCTTCATCGCCCCCCCTGGACAAAATCGTCTTCGCAAGAGGAAGCTGGCTAACAACTGGAAGATGCAGATGGCCGGCCGATGACGACGTCGTAGTCTCCGCGGCGGGGGTTGCAGCGCGTCGCAGAGCTAAGAAGTCGATGTAATCCCAAAGCAGCAGGTGGCCGCACCGTTGACGGCTTGGCCCAGACCCCGGTCCCCGCATCATGGCCGTTGAGCAATGCCACTGGATCTGCAGAGGTGGAGAGTCTGTGAGCCTGGTACGGTGCAGTTCAAGAAGACGAAACAAGGATCGCACGACAGGAGGGCACCCACTCGTGCTCGTGTACTCCCTCTGTATGGCGCGATAAGGGTGTGACAATTCGACGGAATGATCGCTCGTGCTTTATGAGAGTGAGCAAAGTTACGAAGTGAGTTTCGTTTGGCTCATTGTCCAACATGTGTCATGTGCCTTGGAGGGGTATTCTCCTTTGTGCCTCTTGATTACGGTGTCTTGCCCTCCTTCAGAGCGGAACTGGGTCAGACTCCCATGGCATATTCCGCGGTCTCGCAGACCCAATCGGTCATCGGCCAATTGAGCCGACGCGATCCGCGCCTGCGAGGCATTGTGCCAGACGGCAGCAGTCTAGATCGCCAGGGGTATCCAAGACGCTCAACCGCCAGCCGCTCCTGCAGGTTGAGCTGCCAGCCCGTGGATAAGGTTAGGTTCGGTCGCAAACCGATGTGTTCTCCCTCTCCTATGCGCGTTCAAGATCCAAGACAATGCTCAAGGCCGACATCCCTCTCTCAACTTCACCCGGACCTCTATCCCGTCGTTCGGCCTCGCCGTAATCTGGCGATCCTGTCCCTTGTCAGCGGTATATCTTGAGCGATTGCTTTTACAAGAACTTACACTGAAGAGCTGCGTGTCAGAGACATGCTGTCCCTTGTCGTCCAACAACGGTTTTCCATCTTGGCCGAGCTTCGCCTCTGCCATGCCGACCTTGACGAAATCGTACTTGACCACAACAGTGGCGAGAATGATCCTTGCCTCGATGTTCGCTAGTTCCTGACCGATGCAGTTGCGCGGACCCCTCTCAAAGGGCCGCCACGCTGACACGGGTATATCGCTCTCGCTGGCCTTGCCGATAGTCGCCTTCTCGGCGTCGTTGCTGTCTACTTCTTCGTCGTCGTTAGACACGGAGGTGCTGGTGTTTCCCAGCCAGCGCTCGGGGACAAAGTCATTGACGGTGGAGCCATAGACGGCCTCGTCGCGTTGGATGAGCGTATGGCAGTTGTACAGGATGGTGCCGTCGACACAGACGCTTGAGCCGTCGGCGAGCTTGAGATGGAAATTGGAGCCGGGAGGACACCAGCGAGCAGTACCGGCAGGCGGGTACAGGCGCAAAGCCTCCTTGATGACAGCAGAGGTGTAGGTCATTTTGGGCATGATGTCGTCGCCACGAGCCTCAAAGACGGCGCGCACGGTCTCGGGAGTGGCGTCTGCGCCAAACAGGTCTGCGAGCTCGGCGCGCAGCGTCTTGAGGGCGCGGGGCGTGCGGGAGAGCTCGTACAGCGCCCATTGCAGCAGGATGCTCGTCGTGTCGTGGCCGGCGAACATGAAGGACTTCAACTGGTCGATGGTTTCGCTGATCATGGCATCGCTGACATGATCCTCGTCTTGGAGACTGAGGGCCAGAACGGTGCGGCTCTTCTTGCCCTCGCGCTTGAGCTCGTTGTACTTGTCCCGGACGAACTGGGAGAGGTGGGCATCAACACGCTTCGCCATGCGACGCCGTCTCCAGCGCTTGAGGGGCTGGGCAAAGGCAGGCGTGCCACCATCATCACCCTTGTACGTGAAGAGAAGCTCGCGGTACATCCGGATGAACTCGCTTTGCTTGTCGTCGGGCAGCTGGGCGTTGAAATCGATGCCCATGGTCACGGCACCAATAATGTCAAAGGTGAGGCCAGTCAGCAGGGGCTCGAGTGTGAATGATTCGCCAGAAGCGACGAGACGGTCGAGGCTTGCGAGTAGGGGCTCCGTCTTTTCGGTGATGAGGGGCAATAGGGACATGAGATGCTGCGGGGCGAACCCCGGGTTGAAGCGGCGACGTAGGCCCTTCCAGTGGGAGCCCGTGATGCGGATAATGGCGCTGGGTCCGATGAGAGGTTCGAGGAAGTCCATGGTCGTGGGCTTCCCGAAGCTGTAGGGAAAGGCCTTGGTCTGCTTGGAGACCTGCTCAGCGACCTCGTGCGTGCGTATGAAAAGTATCGGGTGGTTGAAGGGGCGGATATCGAGCAACATGATCTCGGGGTTTCCGATGGATTCAATCATACGCCCAAAGATTTTGTCTGGCCAAGGTCAGTATCAGGTAAAGGGCAAAGGGCAAAGGGCAAAGGGCAAAGGGCAAAGGGCAAAGGGCAAAGGGCAAAGGACAGAGGGCAAAGGACAGAGGGCAAAGGACAGAGGGGGAAAGGTGGGCGACACCTACCCATATCTGTGGTCCCTGAACCGTCTGATTTGAAGTGTTCGCCGAGGACGGCCAAGTGGCCCCATACGACAGAGGGTTTGATCTGAGGAAGGTGGGCGAATTGCCGTAACCTGCGGTAGGCCAAGGCTTGATAGAGGTAGACGGCGAGGGCAAAGGCGCCGAGGCCGCCCAGCAGCCATGGGTTCGTGAGCATGGCAGCGAGGAAGCTGTGGTCGTTCGCTAGCGTATGAAAATGGTATGTGAGGATGAGATGTTGGCGATGATTGTGAACAGTGCCAGATTGCCCAGAGGAGCGTCACCGACTTGCTGGTTATGTCATTGACAGGGCGAAGCAGACGTGACACTGAAGACGCGATCGGCGCGTTGCTGATCGAACACCTCAGTCAATCGATGAGCACTGGGCTGATGATGCCTCGTGAAATGGCAGAAGAGGCTGGTGATGGATGATGACAGCTGCTGTGAAGTGTGTGGCCGAGTCCAGGGTGAGCCTTGAAACCAGGGGCTCTTTGGAAGGGGGTTTGCTGGTAGCCAACTGATGGCGGGCGTGACGGGCGATCCGAGTCCCCGTGGCGTGGCACCACCCTTGTCACTGGAGGGGAAGATTCTTGTTCTCTCTTGGTAGGTACCTATTGCAGGCGACGAGGCTGAGCTTGGTGCATCGGTAACCAGGCGTACCGAGACGGATGGCAGAGGGTCCGTGTCAATAGCTTCACTTCCTCTCTTGCTGCTGCAGGGCAAGGACCTAGAGAGCGAGCCCCAGCCCCCAGGTGTTTCAGGCTCGTTCAGCGCCCCGTGGCGGGTGTATTTGATTGTTAGGCCCTTGATTGGGCCTCGTTCAGGGCGGGCTGGCTTGACTAAGCAACCTCCATCGCTCTTACTGCCACGGCTCGACGGGCTGCCATCAAGGCGCTGCCGTCCGGCGCTCAACTATCTTGGGCAGCCATGCTACACTTGCTTGTCCAGCGTCTTGGAATGGCCAAACATGGGTAGGCACCAGCGATCACCTGACTTCATGAGCCTGCCCTGCAGCTGTGTGTTCAACTTCTATTGCGCTCGTTCACCTCATCATCCTCACACCTCGCCACGAACACCATAACCGACAGAACGGTGGAACCAGCACAAGGCCGAGTGACGATCCGGCAGCTGGCATCGACGTTGAATCATCCTGACCACAGGACCCAAAGGCCCGACGCAACTGCGCAAAATTGTCAACCACGTCGCGTTCTTTACACCCTTCTTGGTCTTCTCACCGCTCTGTTTTGAAATCTGACGGCGAGAATCGCCCTCCAGCGTTCATAAGCCCGCGTCGAGTCCCAGAAGTCTCTCTCCTCTCGTTGCCAAGCATCCCGTGGACCTCATCTCCTCGTCCTATGAAATATGGACGGCGAATATGCCCCCCCGTACCCTGCTTGTCAACAGATTCAATACGTGCAAACTCGCCACTGAGCCTACAAGTCTCACGAGTAGAAGGACATCGGATCGCCCGCAGGCACCGTTCCGCGGAGAACACGGGAGGTTGACTTCTGGTTGACGCGGACTGCCTTCAAGATGCCACCTGAAGCCGTCCCCGGTGTGTTTGGCTCGTCGTCATCATCTCGTGTGAATAACAAGAGCCCCAGTTCATGACGGACTGGAGACAGGCTAGCCATGCTAGGTCTTGGTGGGGTGGTCACCAGTCTAGGGCACGCTAAGTGCCCACCAGCATCACAATTGAGCATTATTATCACATGGAACAAGTCGCTATTCAACAACGGCCGCATGGCCCAATGGCAAGGCGTCTGACTACGAATCAGGAGATTGCAGGTTCGAGCCCTGCTGTGGTCAATACAGGCGCTCTCACGAGCGCTGATTCTTTTGCTTGTGTGATCTTGGTATGCGATCGTTGATTGTCAACTACAACCCCATGATTCTAGAAGCGATACGATTTGGCGTGTGCCAAGCAATTGGTTTTCTTTCTTTTTTCTTTTTTTCCCTATCGTTTTCTTATCTTCATTCGTCTTTGTTTTTCTCCAGAAGCCCTCTGACACAGGTATTTATTGTTCTTGACGTGTCTAAACCACGGAACAGACTGCTCCATCAGAGGACTGGGTACCCACTGTTCACTGTCGGTTCGGTGCCAAGTTCTTCACCTTGAGCAGTCGGAACTTGACCGAAAGCTGTGCGGCACACGGTGTCTCCAATTCTTGGCTCGAGCCTTACGTGGGGGGCAGGAGTGATCGCAAGTATGCAGTCATGGCTAATGACGATATCCCCATGCTGGCCGGAGCCAAAAGTACAAAACAAAAAGATATTGTGCGGCAGTCTCTATCATGGAAATGGATATTTGTGATGCCACGGAAGCCCTGCGGTCTATGGTTCCTGTTAACCTCTCAGGTTAGTACTAAAGCTCCTCGCTGGGATGGATTTTCGCGCTCAACGTGCATTCGCCACGACGGGATCGTAAGACACTGGAGACGCGCTTTCTGGCAGGCAATTCTGCTTGACAGTGTATCCTAGGCTTGGTACTCCTATTACATCAACCCTTCATAGAAAAGCCTCTCCCAATTTACGTGAATGCAAATGCGGCTTTGCGGGCAACTTCCGAACCAAGTCGCCTCAGAGACACTGTAGTTTCCCATAGGGTTGCAAGATCAACTTCATTTCCAACGCACACGGACAGGCTTTCCGCATTGGCGGCAATCAATCGCCCGAGCCTCTTAGTACTCTGGGCTCAGCCCGTTGTACCTCGTTCGCGTGCTCCAATGAAACTGACTGAAGCGATCTGAGAGGCTGTCGGACATCACGGAAGAGCAGCCAAGTTCCTTCCCAACGCGGCGCAGGGGGGGAGTCTGCAGGCCCGGATCATATCCGATGCATTCGCCGGCCGGATCTTGCCCGTGGACATCTGTTTACTCGCTCATACGATACTATTACCGCAGGACAGCGTGTATATAAACGTGCCTATAATCCATCGCATCATTTCTTTCTACTTTCGTGTCTCTACTCTTACACAACAAAGCCCACGGCTCTGATGACTGAGCTACTTGACACTGGAATAGTCTACATCTCCGAAAATTCCGTTTCCACGTCCCCGAATAGCAACGCACGGCACCGCGCCCACCTAGGCTCGGCACATCAGGGGCAGAGACACATGTCACACGAAACAAGGTTATCGGGATGCATGCGTTATCAAACGGAATCGCAACAGACGTTATTTATTGTCTTGTCTACCCTTGGGGGTTCTGTAAGAGGGAATGAATGTTTGGGGGCAAATACCAACGGTAGAGACAGCTCTGAAGCAGTGTGCCGGTTTCTGTGAATGACTAGGTCATCCGCATAAAGCATCAATGAAGTACGGGTGAAAATCAAGCCACTTTGACAGATATAGGAAAAGCATAACTGAGGACAAGGCGCATCATTCGTGGATGGCGCCCATTCGGACGCTGAGGGGTTCAAGACACGACATGGTTTGGAAGACGTCGGGGTTCACATGGAACCCCTCCGCGCCGAAAGTCTCGAGAAAAGGCAGATGGTGCGGGTTAGGGATTTGCGCAGTCTGGGTATCGGACATGGGACCAAGTGGCACCTCTCCAAACAATGCTGACGGAATCCCAAAGCTCGACATTGGAGGAGTCGTGGGTGCATTGGCCAAACCAAGTGCGTCGACGTCGATACCAAGACTGACAAGTTCTTTCGTGATGAGGGTAAGAGCGCTTCCAATGACTAAGATACACTGTTAACCTTATTGCAATCATGAAGAGAGAGTCTAGAAGGCACATACCTGGGTTAATCCGCTTGACTTGGCTCAGACTACGGACACAGTACTCAAGTCGGCGCAGCGCCTGCGCGTCGTCGACGTTCGACTGAACCTGGAGGAGGAATATAGAAGCGGCGATGTAGACACTGTAGGATATCGACAAGACGCACTGGTCAATCCCGAACGACCTGCAGAAGAGGTCGAAGATTGACAGGATAGACGTCGCTGACGTGACACACTCGACGAGATAGTTCTGGATAGGCTCGAGGTCATCTGCCGCAACACTGTTTCTCTGTGACAGCATGGGCCTGTAGAGTAGAATCTTGAACGTGTGGTACAACGTGCTGGATATCGTTAGACGCACTCTTAAGCGCACACATGGCAAGCAACTCACTTCAAGCTGATAATGTGCGACGGAGGAGCCAGGGATGGCAGTGATGTTGTGTTGATCTTCAGATGCACAGGCAACTCTTCCCACCATTCCTGCAGAGCAATCTCCTGATCAACCAGACACTCCTGCATCTCTGCCTGGCTATTGGGTCGTACAGGATCATACATGTGGACGAGGATCTCGTTGAAGATCTGCGACAGCTGGCACACATTCATAAAACATGTGATTGAGTGGGCTGGTGAGGGTGGATATTTCCACCCTCCCTCAGGGACCATGCCAAACGGCGACCAAGTCTCAGTTTCGGACGAATCGTCAACTAACAAGAGAAATCAGTATGGCACAGGTCGTCCTCGATTCAAGTAAACTCACGCATGATTTGAGGTGGTGACACTGAAGACTGCTGAAGGGAGGGCGAGCGGCCGAGATACAGACTGATCATCTTGTCCCAGAAGTAACAGCTCCAGAACACGCGATGGCGAATCTCGACATCTTCCTCACTAAGTTGCACGGAACCAGGATATCGCTGGCCGTCAACGCAGATACCGAGGTGATCAATAATGCGGAAGGCTAGACCACTGTAGATCCAAGCCTGTGCGCTGTTGCCCACACTACATTCTTGGGCACTGAGGAGAAGCAGTGTCTGAACAGTCGGGATGGAGTATTGACCCTGACTCAGCTCGTCGAACAGCATACTTCGAGCATGTTTTCCAAAGATGGCGCCCCCCTCGTATGATTCGTCGAGAATCTTCTTCGTCGCGGGATCGCTTCGGCCCCAGCGGATAGAGTGCGAAAGGACAGCATTCATCAAGGTGTGAGAGTAGTACGGTCCCAGCGTCTGCAGATCGCGCGTAAACGCGGGCCGGTAGATGAAGTTGAAGAGCGGCTGGATCCAGCACCAATGAACGTTAAGGAGATATTGAAATGGTTCCTGCAGGGTGTTAGCGGCAAGGCAGGAAGAAGACTCGCGACGAGCACAGATCAAGGGAACAACAGGACGCGTTGCAGGTCAAACTCACGGGAATATCAGACAGGTTCTCCAGCGCACGTTGCTGCCAGGCATTAGCGACGAGGCGCTCCCGGCGCTTGGTCACTTGGTTCAACGATGAGGACAGGCCACGGAAGCCGGGTGGGCGATCATCGGGAAGTTGGAAAAAGCTGGTGGTGCCGTGGTAGGTAATACCTCCCTTTTCGTCAACGGTCAAGCCCTTGAAGCTCTCGCTGACAAAGTCCTCATAGCCGGGCTCCAGGCCGAGAGGGTCTGGCGTCACGGAATGGCTGCGTGAGGTGTTGGGAGGCGAAGATGTCTGGTAACGCTGCTCCGTGGGCGCTGGGAGGTCGGCGCGTGCGAGGGCGAGTTGAGACTCGAGCTCCTTGATGCGCTGCTCCAGGCGGGCAGTGTATGACAGTGTTGGGTTTCTAATGCGAGGGTCAGTGGTCTCAATGCCGCTGATGCCTGTCTTTGCGTTGATGGCAGCATTGCTTGTCTCTCACAGCTTGTAAACACAATCTTCAAGGCGGGCGGCGCATCTGTTGCATGTTGGCTGCTCGCCGCCACACTTGACCTGTGGTGATGGTCAGTTCACTGCACAAGTTCTCTCGATTTCTCTCAGGTCCGGAGGTTGGCCGAGAAGCGGGGGCGGTTTGTCCGGGCAAGGGACGGCAAGGACAAGAAGTGACGGACCTTGCGTCGACGGCATGGTTCACACGAGAAGGCGCTTTTCTTAAGAGTCCTCATTCAATGGAAGAGATGGCGATGATGGTCTTGGGGGATGAAAGACGATGGTCGCAAACGCGGTGCGCGGGGGTTGCCGTTGAGAAAGAACAGCAAGATCCAAATCTTGATCTGGACAGTGGCTGTCGCGAGTGATGAGGAATTAGGAAGTGACGAACCCCAAAAGGCAAGCACCACAGCGCCCCAAGCCCCGCACTAGACCCCCCCGGACAGACCCGCTACATGAGGGGGAGCAGGCGCTGGTCGCACTGTGCCTTCCACGACACGAGGGGCATACCTGCCTTTGTTGTAGCGCGACTCGCCCACCGGCTGGTGGCGCCTGCCCTGCTGATGTCGATGTTTGTCGTTTTACAGCTTTCGCTGGCGGTTAGGCTCCATGACGATCACCTCAGACATGACATCAAGACGTCACCGGCCTGTGTTTTGTTCTACTTTCAAGGCCGCATAGCAATGTGGCACATGCCCGACTTAGTGTGCCACTATCCACCACAATAGCCCTCCGTAGCACTGTTCCGTTCACTGAACGACCGCTCACTGCACATTCCCGCTGAGGTTATCATCCGTATTGGCCCTTATCAATTCTCTACTGTTCTTCACCAATGACAGCTCCAGTCTGACCTTCCTTTGAGCCCTCGTCGTTCCCGCCGTTTGCCTTACGAGGATCAAGCATCCGGGTCACTCGAGTAGAGTGGGGGTCACCGCCCGGCTACCGCTCCGTCCCCTCACGGACCGAGCGGGAAATAACGGACTCGGCAACTCCGCCATCGACCGGCCCTGAGCCGTGCCCCTTTTTCACTACCATGTTCTCCTCGTAGATCGATCCAGACTCTCGGTTGAGTTAAGCTCAATACTCGTAGACCGAGCTACTAGCTCTGGAGCCGCAAAGCGTTCTTTCGCTGGGTTGCATGGTTGGCGAGGGAGCCAGCGGAGCTCATGCTTTGAGACGGTCCTTGCGGCGGGGAGCCTGGGGTAGCCTGGGTTCAAGGTCACATTGGGGGGCACCACGATGCTTGAGAGAGCCAGTAACATCAAGTTGGAACGTCAGCAACGGGGGTGACAAGGGGGGTGCGGCGCTTGTGGTAGCGCAGGTCGGGGAACCTCCGAAATTGTTCGACGAAGGTGGACTTCGGGAGCTTGTCCTGACGGAGCATTCAACTTGGATTGAGCACGGTGATTGCAAGGGAGACACATGCTTCCACGATCGTCCGATTCAAGAGATCCAACCACAGTGAAGGAGTCAGTTATGCTGAAGCGACATATATGCATGGCCCTCGTTTGCGTCCATCTTGGAGGCAGGTTCGCGAGGGTGCTAAACGACGGAGCCTAGGCGGAACCGTGGCAGCCGAACACAGAGGACGATAAGCTGCAAAGTCTGATAAGCATGGGTCCTTGAAAACCAGCTGAATTTTTTCGTCATTTATGGCACTCCGCCTTTGGACTTCAGGGCGACAAACTTGCTTGCTCCTTGTCCTGCCTGATAGGCAGAGTGAGATTACTGCTGACATCATCAAACACTTTATTCTTGACCACAATTGCACGGTACCGTCTCTTCTTCACAACCGGGACGAGCCCAGTAGTAATGAAAAGATAGAAAAGAACACGCCTGTCAGACGTCCGTCAACACCCACCCCGCCCGCGCGCCCAAGGGCAAGACCGCGAAGCAGGGACGAGATCATCAAACGCCCTCTATACAGCTCACCCGAGAAGGGCAAGAGCCGCCACCTTTGCAGGCAGTGCGAGGGCAACCAGAGCCATTCACTCTAGGGTGTCGAGGATATCAATCATCAACCAGGGTGGGATCTGTGGCTCTTTTGGAGAACCCAGAGTAGGTCGAATACTATAGAAATGATTCTCCTGAGGGGTGGGTTAGCGGCCGTCTTGCTACGCTGCCATGCGTGTGTGCTGGGTGCTTCTAGTAGGGGGTGGCTTACTGAAGTATTGTCGACATAAGGAAAAAAAGAAGAAAAAGGTGAAAAGCGGCGCTGGGCCGTCACATTATATAGAGGTCTGACTGGCGGTCTGGTGGGGCAGAACTGGCAGAATCAGCACCCGCTTCTGGCCAATGAATGGCGGGCGACGCAAAAATCGAGCTGCAGAATTGGGTGGCAGGTGCGACATGGTACGTGCTGGTCCCTATCTTATCTCAAACCGTGAAATTTCTCGTCTGCAACGACTTGAACGAAGTACTTTCATCCTGCAAAGAGCTTCTCGGCCATGGATGGGGCTAAGATCCGAGTTCATCTTGAATTCAGGGCGAAATGAAGCCTGTGATGCAGTCTTGCGGTTTATTTTGGTAATTTTTGGTGGTTGGTTCGCAGTGTCGAGAAGCAGTACGCAGCTGCACTCTTCGACTACCTGCGTACATTCACGCCTATACACCTGATCAGAGAAACTCAGGATTTTGCTCACGCTTCATACCAGCCTGTTCTGCACGCATGGGTTTCTTGAAACCTCGTCGTGAACACTACTCCCGATGATGCACCATCTCAGTCTTCCTGATACAGTTTCTCTTCGAGAACCCATTCTCTGACGGCTGCCGTGATGAACTTGTCAACCACCTTCTCGTCTGCAGCGTCACGCCCCTTCAGCGCCTGCCTCACCCTGGTGCTGCTGACAACCTCCTCGTCGCCATCCACCAGCTCAACTCGCTCGGCCCACTCTCGTCGCCCGCCCGCCTGCTCGAACCCCCCTTCCCTCAACCCTGCGAGATAACCCTCCTGCTCCCCCTTCCCACCCCAGTCGCCGCCGACCCGCATCGTGATGCGCACCTTTGCTCTGTCCAGGAACGGCCCGAGCGCCTGGGCCATGCCGCCAGGATAGTATTTCGGGTCAAAGATCCGCACGAGCGTGTCGTAGCCCGCCAGGAACACCTGCTCGGCGTCCCCGTACCGGCCCTCGTCCGCAATGGCCGCGCTCTTGTCTGGAAAGTACGGCAGCGTTGTGAGACCAAGGTCGACCGCAATGCCGTCGCCCTCGATGGCGTCTGTGAGGTCGAGTGCAAAGTGCTGCATCAGCGCCATGCGCGTAGGGAAGGCAACGGGCTGGGGCGCCTTGTCGGCATTGTTGACCGCGAGGAGGAGGAGCACGCGGGTATCTGCGATGGCGTGAGAGGCAGCGCGAATGGCCGAGGCGGCCATGCGTAGATGTGCTACTGTTGGCGGGTTGAAGGACGAGTCGAGGACGATGAGTGTCTTTGGTGGTGTGGATGAAGAGGAGGGCGGGGTTATCTTGGAGAAGACGGTGAAGGCATCGCGACTCTGCTGGAAGGCCGTGAGCTGAGCCTTGAAGATTTGCAGAAGCTGCTGACGCGAAGGACCAGACATGGTGATTTGTACTGAGACTGGTGCTGTGTTGAATGATGGCTGACGTCGTGGTCAGTGAAACTGTTGATGTTGGGTCCATGGTAGGAGGTGTGTTTTGCCCCACATTGTGCAGTCAATTGGCTTGTGAGACCCAGATCACCTACACTCTTGTATGCCCGAACCGAAGTCGGGTCGCATGGGAGCTCTGACACGACGCAGACTGGCCTATGATTTCGCGTTAATGGTGTGTTTACTTTACTTGAGGAAGGAAAAAATGAGACCACATCGATACTGCTCTACATTATAAAAGGTATTACCTCTGCCTTCCTGGCCATCCGTAGTTCTAGACTCGGTAGTCGTTCTGTTGATTGAAAGATCAGGATGCAAACAATCGTGGGATTTAGTCAATCAGTGCGCGCCTAAGTAAGCTTCCAGATGACGTCCCATTGTTCAGTCACGACTGTTTACAGGTCAGCCTCCACTTCGTCAGATCGGCGAGTGATCGATGCTTCGGTCTGTAAAAACAATGACCATCTCACTCGAAGCAGGCAAATGTTGGAGACGTAATAGGCAAGGTAGTAAGATACCGGGACACTAGATCTTATTACCACCCCCCCGGGATCTCTACAACGTTTACCCAGCCACCCATAGCCTTCTCACGAGCCAAGAGCATCGATATCACCCCTTCAGTACGCTGGCGTTCGAAAGAGACCCCTCTGACGAACCCCTCGACCTGTCAGATCTGTCCTCAACCAAAGGGTTCATTGTTTGCTGGAAGCCGGCATGCCAACGGATCATGCACTACTCTACAGTATTGCTCTGTCTAGCTTGCTTCAGAAATACTTCCGGCCGGCCTGATGATTTCCTGACGGGGAAGAAATCGCTCCTGACGCCCACCCTTTGGACCTAGGGGACGTGAGGGCTGCCTGTCATTGAATTCAACACCCTCTACGAGATATAACTGAGTGGTTTGAAGATGAGCAAAAGTCTTTTCTTACAGGCCCTGCTCACTAAAGATAATCAAGATCCATATCATTCGGCCTGAATCGCTGATCGTGATCGAACCAAGGCAAGCGAGGTCACAGATGAGGTCTCGCATCAGCGTCCAAATATCGTTCTCCACATTAAGTGACCTACTCCCAATAAAATAGCAAGCACAAAAATCGCAAAGCAAGCGTCAGAAAGAGAACCAGGAGCGGCTGGAGAGTTGGGAAACCCATATCCTTCAATGCCGGTCCCGTGAACCCGCCGCCGGACCGTTGCTATAAGAGCAGCCAAGCGCTCATATTCGCAACCAGGGGGGATGGCTAGGAGCGAGGGGTCCCTTTGGCTGGCGCAGCACGCCGACAACCTACAACCGCCTCGTCGGTGACATGGCCCGGTCGTCACAGTGCGAAACTCTCCCCACGACGAGAACAAAACAACGGCTCAGCTGACGGGGCGGATCCAAGTGAACATGATTCATCTATGCGCGACAGAAAAGACACGGAAAAGCAGGAGCGCAGCAGCATGGCAAGAAAAAAGCGAACGACGCAGCCCGGTGCCAGATCCCAAACCAATTCCCACAACACCTCTTGAGAGTCTGCCTCTCTATCCCCAGTTGGTCTCCGTCTCGTCCTTGCTCGGCTGTACGGTCCTCCCTTTTGCCCACCAATGGGGAGAAGAGAAGACCTTCCGCTTCCATGCCAATTAAAGGAATTCGGGGAGGAGTTAAAGAAAATGGGGCGACTTCAGAAAAAGCCATCAAGTGAGCCGTTTAGCAGCAGCCGCCGCTCGGGGACGAAGAGACGTTCTGGCCGGGGCCGACCTGGACGCTGCGCTTCTCGTTGTTGGCGGTCGTGGTGCCCATGCGCTCCTTGATTTGGCGCGCCATGGTGAGGAACGCCTGCTCGACGTTGCTAGCGTTCTTGGCCGAAGTCTCGAGGAAGGGAATGCCGAGGCTGTCGGCAAATTCCTGTAAGATGCAAATCAGCACCATATCTATATTTGAAACCCGAGCTTACACAATGCGATGGGTCTACGCAACGACTTGATGTCACATGTGATCGGTGGAGGAGAGTCCATACCTTGGCAACGGTGTACTCGACAACCTTCTTGTCGGCCATATCGCTCTTGTTGCCAACGAGCAGCTTGTTGACGCCCTCAGTGGCGTAGCGGTCGATCTCCTGCAGCCACTGCTTGACGTTGTTGAACGAGTCCATGTCGGTGACATCGTACACGACGCAGATGCCGTGGGCGCCACGGTAGTAAGACGAAGTGATGGTTCGGAAGCGCTCCTGGCCGGCGGTATCCCACTTTGCGGCACGTCAGCAAGCCCGGCACCTCGAGCATTCGACCGGTCAAGGCCAGGTCATAGTTCGGGCCAAACTCACAATCTGCAGCTTCACCGTCTTTCCGTCAAGCTCTATCGTGCGGATTTTCTGCGCCCAGCGTCAGCGATGGTCTTTTCATGCCGTTATATGGGAAGGCAGAGCATCGTACGAAGTCGACACCAATGGTAGAGATGTAAGACTCGGTGTAGGTGTCGTCGGCGAAACGGAGCAGCAGGCAAGACTTTCCAACACCGGAGTCACCGATGAGGAGGAGCTTGAAGAGGTAATCGTATCTACTATCGCATCAGTCGAGAGAGTCGCGTCGATTTGCAGACAGCCGATCGTTTTGCTGCTGTCGGCGGCTTGAGGGAAGGATGGAAACTCTGTAGACAAAGGGTCAGCTTGGCGCTTTCTTCGAAGTGGGCTGGCAGACCCATCGCAAACGCAAAGGGGGGGGGCCACGTACCACTCGGGGTTCATTATGGCGGTCGGAAAGACTGGAAACTAGCGTCGTGGTGTGATTGTTATATGGGAGCGCAGAGAACGCAGAGTCGGTCGTCTTGGGGGGAGGGGCGATGGATTAAAAGGCCGTCGTGATGAGGTGTCGGGGTAGAGGTCAAGTGAGCCAGCGTCGGGAAGGCAAAGGCGAAAGGCAGTCAGGTTTAGGTTGGCAGGCAGGCTGCTACGTCAAGCACAGCCGTTCACTGGTTCACTGCCAGAACCCCCCCAAGAGACAAACGGTCAGGGGACCAATCGACAGCCGTGGCGGGACGTTAGCGCTGTTCGACTCGAAACACGTGATGGTACCGGGGGCGTCACTCGGTACGTACTCTCTTATCTGTACAGTTTATCGCCTTGTTTCGGCCCTGGCCGATCTGATGAGCACATGGCACATGGCACGTTGCTGACTCGACATCTCATAGGTACACTATTGTTGGCTGTGTCTGATGCGAGCATTGTATCACCGGCAGTCACTGAGGAAGGATTATGGATGACTAGATCTACCTCATGCACGACGTTGAACAAGTTCAGGAATGAAAATATCTGAATAACTTTGCTCCGCACTTGAGGCTCCAATATTCCAAAATGTGTGGCGCGTCATGTCAAAAGTTTGCCATCCAGTAGTATTCAAGCAGCATCTTGCCTCTTAACAGCCTGCAGCCCTCTCATGGCAACTGTGTACTCGACTGCTCCGTCCAGCCCCTGCCCAGCCGCCTGCACATGCGGCGCAAAAACAACCTTCATCCAGCGCCGCCAACTTGTCGATGACGGCAGGCTCCCATCCTCTTCGTCGCCAGCATACTCCTGCATTCCATAAACAGCACGCTTGAATAAGGCTATGCGACAGGCAATCTGCGTCGACCACACCAACCCCAGACTCGGTGTTTTGAGACTATAGTCGGCGAGAGGATCATCGCCCCATCCGGTAAACCACCTCTGCTGGTGGTCCAACTCAAGAGTAGGCAATGCCAGAGGCCCCGGGTCATCAAACCTTGGTGGCTCAGGCATGCTGGACCGGAAGGCTTCAGCTATCGAGGACGGCGGCTCAAGCATTTCGGGTACGGCTGGCGGCCGGCCTTTGCTTCTCGAAGCCAGGGGGCTCTCCTGCGTCATCCTACCCAGATAACTGCTGCGGGGTGGTGCCATGCGGGATGATCTGGGGACAAGCGGACTCGAGAAGCGGTCGCCGACCTGGTTAGCCACAACAACGGCAAGGTTGTACTTTTGGGCCAGATCTCGTAAGAGAGCGCCCAGCCTTATGAGCTCGTTGGAACGGGCTCCCATGTTGGACCCGTGGTTCTTAGTCACGCCACGTTCAAATTCAGCGCGATAGTTCGCGGCGACGGAGTCTAGAACAAGAAGCCCGATGTTGCTGCGTTCAACTTCGACGGGAACCTGGAAGCGGAGTATGTGCTCCTGCGACTCGAGGTCAGCGACACTGCCCACGATGATGGCATCTGTCGTGGGGCGCTCCTCTTCGGAAAGACCCGAAAGCAGAGGATTGGATGCTAGGATCTGCCTGAGTCTAGTGGTAGAAAGGGGTGCTTCGGTAGAGATGTAGAGGGCACGTCGGCCCAGGCCATGGGGCGAAGGGAGCTGAACCGCGAGCATGAGAGACAAAAGAAACTGGGTCTTGCCAACGCCGCTCTCGCCCGCGATTTCCGTCACGTAGCCCGTGGGGATGCCGCCGCCCAAAGCCCTATCCAAGTCGTCGTCGAGCGTACTAATGACCAAAGGTCGATTAGTCAGTTCCTCCAAGGTGCGCTTGAGAGGTGAAGATGACGCTGCTGGAACCCTCGAGACGCCCAGGTCTCGGTGCAGAGCAGCGACTACTGCATTGGAGAGTCTGGAAACGTCCAACAACGGAAGCTGTGTCCGTTTCCCAATGTCGGCGATGTCCAGGGAGAGTAGGTCAGCGGTCGTCACTCCATGCCTCTCGAGGACCGTGATGAGATGCGCAAACGGGCCATCGGGGAAGTGCGGCAGGACGCGAAATAGATCTGTCATGGCACACAGTGGGTGTGCGGAAGGAGAGTGTGGGAAGCCGCCAGAAGCATGTTCAGCGAATGACGATTGGGCGAGTGTTCGCGTTCCAGAAAGCCTGGTGGCTGGTGTTCCAGAAAGTAGTACTATGGCCGCCGAAGGATTTTCGTCCAGCCAGGCCAGAAAAGAACATAGAAACTTGTCGACGACGAGCTGAGAGGGACACCGAGAAGGCGTCCAATAGACGGCAAGTCAAGGGCGTTGCGAGGATGGCAGACTGCGAATCATCACCAGGTGGCGTTCAGCTAGATCGTGCTACCAGCCCTAGGAGATTGGTAGCCGTGGTGGAACGGTGGCTTCTGCTGACCGCGATGAGGGTGTATAGCTGTTGACGCTGTCTTGGTGATCGCGTTGAGAAGGTGGTGACTGCCGACGCGATGGCGCGAGTCGTGATGCCGTGAAGTGGGGTGCATGCATGCATTCAAGAGTCAAAGAGCACTGCGCTTACATCAGCAGTCCCGCTCTGGCGCCGCTGCCGGGCCACCAGGAACAAGCGTCAGGGTCCCTAACGCCCAAAGCGACCGCCGTCTCACAGCTCTTCGTGACTTTCTCCACCTCCACCACTGCCAGTCAATAGCACACCAATCCAACAGATGCCATCGACACTTTCGACTATGAACTCAAATGCACGTCAAATTAGGCCTCTGCGGAGAGCTTATGCCCACGAATCCCCCTCTGGTGATACCCTCCCACAGACAATGTGGCAGCACCAACGAGCCTTCTGCTATTTGCGTCCTAGTACCGCCCTTTCGTTTCCTCAAACGGCCGACTTTGATTACCCCAGCGCAGATCTTCCTTCGTACCCACCCTGACCCAAAGGCCTCGTGAGCCAGTGGAGCTTCTTGGCTTCTTGAAGTGTGGCAGCGGAGTATTCCGCTCTGGTGTTGGTGTTGCGTTGACCAGGGCTACCAGAACCAGACAGGCATCGAGCATCGTGCATTCACTCCGTCTACGATTTCTCTACCACTGATGGCTGAGAGGGAAGGAGACGAGTTCGGCTTCCTCAAACTAGTCGCTGGTACTTTGAAGGATTATAGCCTGGTATAAAGCTACCGGGTTCTTCGATGTCGCGACTTCCCGTGGCACCACCCACCTGTACCAGTGCCTCCACCAAAAAACGCCGCAGCTATCCGTATCGAGCATGGCTGGCCAGCAGTGGAAGGGTCTCCATGTGTTGAACGACGCTGGTGACCAAGCACGAGCACGCCGCGACGCCGCTTTGTCTTCCTCCCATGTCCTCGTTGGTCGTGGCCCTGTCAGTCGATATACCTTGTTCCCTATTTCGTCCTCGGTCTCCTCGTCGCAAAGGCCGCATCAAGAGCGACCGAAAGCCGGCAACGGACACACATACACTCTGAACCTTGGAGAACATGGCACTCGAGTCACGCTTTCTCTTCGCTTCTCGCTTCTCTTCTCGTCTCAACGCCAATCGCCCATCACGAAACCCACACAAGAGGGTCCAATAGTTTGCCCGGCTTATGGACCATGGGCACCGGCTGCTCCCTCCTTCGGCTACTTTTGTTCTCCCACGACCCTTGTCACGCCCTGTGTCGTTCGGTTGGGTGCAGCGCTGCTCTCAGCTCCTGCAAGCCACAATTGTGAGCCTTCGCTGCAATTGGCCCCGACACACCCATGATGCCTGAAGCCATGTCAATCTCTCTGTTGGCATTTCACCAACCTGTCCACATTTTGTCTCAATCGGCTTAGCCCAAGGCTGAGTCCCTGCGCTCCAGGGCTCACTGCGTGTTGCTCGACCTAGCGGCAGATACAGCGGCGGCTCCTTTCTCTCTCTCTTCTGCTCGACCCCGTGTTCCTCATCGGAGGCGGCATGCATGGGGCTGGGCCTTGGGTGGAGGCGGCGTTGGCGTGGACATGGGGCGAGTGAGCTCTTGGTGTTGATGCTCTCTTTTATTGCTTCGGGCGCCCCCCGATCCCGCTCGCCAGGCTCCTTTTCCCTTCTCGGCCTCTGTCTTGTCGTGCAGCTCAGATCGAATTCGCTGTAAGAGCACGTGGATTTCCGAGACATCACGACCGTAGTTCTTCGACGATCATGGGCAAACGTCTTCTGTACCTGGCCAGCGCCGTGGTGCTCACCTTCGAGGTTTCTGCCGACCTCTACCGCGTTCCCGAAGCCACCACTGTCTTCAACTTTCCTCTCGATCAAGTCAACCCAAGGCCGACACCAGCGCCATATGACTTCCTCAAGGCGCGCCAAGAAACCAGCAGCAGTCAAACCGTTCTGGTCGCTCCCAGCAACACTTGCGGCTACGTATCCGGCCGACCCGGTGCTGCCTTTACCTGCAATGGCGCCGACGCCAACTGCTTGTTCTTCACAGCCGACAGCACCTTGCGCGGAGCTGTAGCATGCTGCAACTCAGATGTGTGCGGTGCTCGAGTGACATGTTACGATCGTGACGCCATTGCTTCCTCCAGTGTCTGCGACAATGGCTGTCTAGTCGATACTTTCACGCTCAAATGGTAAGGTGAAACGTAACCGTGTTGCTGCTCATCTTGACTCACATATGCCACAGCACCGAGTCATCAGCCCGCTACTGCAACACCATTTCGTTTTCCTCCAACATCTGGGACTATTTCTGCAACTCGATTGAAATTTCAACACCACAAGTAGCCACTACAACGTATCAAGGCCAGTCGAACGCAGAAGACTGGGCTCCCCTTGTTCTGACCGGCTCGGGTGAAAGCTCGGTGACACTTCCTCCTGAATCTGCTCGAACCCCTATCTTTGACGACGAGTCGTCACGGTCGCCAGCACCTAGCAGCACTGGCGGCAGTACGACCGATGGCGGCAGCGGCAGCAGCGGCGGTGGGTCCTCGACACCCGTCGGTGCCATTGTTGGTGGTGTCGTGGGCGGCGTTGCAGCCATCGCCATCGCGGGCTTCCTCATCTGGTTCTGCCTCCGCCGCAAGAAGAAGCAGGAGCAGGCCAACAACCAGCCCATCCCCCCGCCTGTCATGCAACAGGCTCCCGGGCCCCAGAATTCCTACCCTCCCAACTCGCCGCCTCCGCAGCACCCCTCGCCGAACAGCCATCAGTCTTATTACGACCCCAAGTTCGGCGGTTATGTCCAGAACTACCAGCAGACCCCCTCTCCCGGAAACGATGCCTACTCCCCCGGCTTCCAACAGCAGCAGCAGCAGCAGGCTCTGTATGGCCAGCAGCAAACCTCGCCAGGAGGCTACTACCCCGCCGGCGCTGCGGTACCGGACCGACAGGACACGACGAGCCCGAGCAGCCTGTCCGGCAGCACGGCGCACAGGCTGAGCACCGTTGCGCCAACGAGCCCAGGAAGCGTGCAGGGTGGAGGCGCATATCAGCAGGGCGCTCCGGTGTACGGCCATCAGGGGCAGACCCAGCCTACCATTCACGAGGCGCCAAACGGTGGTGATCACCACCGGGGACAGATGCACGAGATGGCGTAAGCCGCCTGCTTGCACGTCCGCATACTAGTTGTGGGAATACATCATCATGCCGGTTGGTTCAGTGGGCTATCCCCCTCGCCTCTGCCTGCCAGTTATATATATATATGGGTTTATTTAGCGTCATGGACTGATGATGGAGTTCAAGTCATCAATGTTATGAAATAGAATTTGGCATCATCTTGAAATGGGGATTCCGCTGTACCGTGACAACGTCATCTGGCCATTTCGGGCAACAGTTTTCGGAGATGGACGTGCACCAGCGGCCGGCAAATCGCCACTGCGAGAGGAATGCTGCCACGCACCTCGAGAGAAACGTGCCAAAAGGTGCGGCTTGCGTATTTGCAAACTGACGGCACGAAATGTCTTGCCAGCATGGGATACCACCATGTCAAATCAAATCGCCGAGCGACATTCACTCAACTCCCCAGTTTAAAAACCAGAACAAGCGTAATCGGTATCGTATGCAACCTATCAACGCCTCCCTCCCTCCACAGACGCCTCGCAGCCAAGCAAGCTAAGTCCACGAAGCAAACCGGTTCTACTCGTCACGTCTCCAGCACCATATCTGCCATCTTTCCCACCTTGCGTGGGTTCCCGTCGCCACGTCAGCGAACATCATCTGCGCATCTCTCTAGCCAGGAGCGAGGGTCTAGTAGTCGCTCAGACGAAGCTTCTTGCCAACATCGCGCCTCCGCGCCTGCACGGCCGCCCGTTCCGACGGCTTCGTCTCCCCGCCGTCATACCCCTCACCCCGCGCCTTGAGCGCCTGCAGGAGCATGCCGGCGTCAAAGAAGCCATCTGGGAAAAAGGTCAGCATGGTCATCGCGAGGGAGAAGGGCCTGAGCAAAGCTCTAGAGCATGTTGAGGAATGGGGAGTTAGACTTACATCCGCCGAGCTCGTCGTCGCTCATGGCCACGCTCTCCTCCGTAGGCGACATGGTTCCCACCGTCGATGACCGCGCGAAAGAGGGTTTCAGTGCGTCAAGGCCCGTAATGATCCGTCCGCGCGACTTCATCCTGTGCGTCGCGGGAGGCTTGGGCCGTTCCGTGTCCTCGAGTTCCCGTGCGCGGGTCTGCTTGGCGCCGCCGGAGCTTGGGCCTGTGCCGCGCCTCGTCGTGATGCGGAGCACCCTGCGCATTTCGAGGAGGTAGCTCTCTAGAGTGTCCACGAACCGCTTGGTCTGTCGGTGCTTGCTCGAAATACAGATGCTGATGCCCTCGTCTTTGATAATATAACCGATACCGAAGCCGTCACCAGATGTTGGACCAAAGCCAAAGTGGCGCAGCGAGGGGTTGCCGCAGTTCGAAGTCGAGAGTATTGTGTTGTTGAGCTTGTCCCAGCCCGGATCAGCAAAGAGAAGCGGCAAGGGGTTCACGTCGCGGCTACGCGAGTTGGTACTGTCGCCACGCTGGCGGCGCCCAGGGGAGGGCGAGATGTCATTGGCGTCTTGTTGAGAGAGCACCGAGTCGCGGCCGGGGCTGCCAACGGCGGAACCGGGATCGCGCTCGGAGTAGCCATCGATCGACGAGTTGTAGCCATTCGAGCTGAGTCCCCCGCCCATCTCCTCATCTACAAGCTTCTGCCAGACGCAGAAGAGAGCATAGAGGTGACGGTCACAGCCTTGCGCTTTGGCGCACTCACGCGTGTTGGCCGTGTGCTTCTGACACGCCTTGCGCAGAGCCTCAACCTTTTGCTCGGCGGGGTTGTCGGCCCAGAAGGTTTGAACAAAGTTGATTGACTCGGCCGAGACGCTGCGGATGGCTTCTGTGCGGCCGTGTAGGAACGTCTTGGTCATTGCAGGTTCGTACGTGCATTCGACACGGCCATAGAGACCATAGTAGGCTGCTTGGAAGGCCATTTGAACGAACGCGTCGGGGGAGAAGCCGGTGGAAGTGATGAAGTTCTTGCCGTAGTGCTTGAAGTCGAGAGTGCGGAATTCGTTCTGCTCAATGAGGTCCGCAAGGCGTGTTTCGGCGAATCGCACAGCAACGTTGAGCTCGGGCACCATGTCCCATTCCAGCTTGTGCGGCGTCGTGTGGACATCACCAAAGCTGGAAGGGTCGCGCTTCGAGGGATCTGGGCTGGTGGTAGCCCAGAGCGTTGGCGCCTGTCCATTGATCGTTCGGGCAAACCGAAGGATCGTGTCTGTGTAGACATCGCTAGCGAACCGCAAGACCGTGTGGCCATCAACACCAGTATGCTCAAAGTTGATGCCCGCGCTACCGTTCTTGCAGACAATAATCTGCAGCTTGTCGTACCATCGGTTGGTGCATGTCCCAATTTGCACGCCCTTCTCAACCTCGCTCGTACCGCAGAGCATGTTGCCGCACAAGGCATCGACGTCGGCAGGCTCAGTGTAGTCGAGACAGAGTACGAATAACGCCGAGTCCACAATCGCAAGACCGTCAGCGTTGTTGGAGCCCTCCTCACGCGTCAAGACGTCACGCAAGCCAGACCAGATCTTTCGGTTTTCGGTGCTGAGGACACCGAGAGCGCCCTTGGCGGCATCCTGAATCCCAGTCTGTGCGGCGTCCTCAATGATCGTCTGGAGGTTGATAGAGATGTCCTTTTCCGTCATAATGACATCAGAATTATCATCCAGAACATCAAAATAATAGAATTGGCCGTGGCACAAGACAACGATGTGTTTGGACTCGGGGTCCTGAACGATTTGGCATCCATTCTCGGTAGGAACACGAGCAGTGCCGAAGAGTCGAGAGAATTGGTACATGCATAACGGCGTGCCCTTGATCGTGTCCGGGGGCAGCTCTTCCCTGCGCACGGCACGAACGAATTCCAGCGAAGACGCCACAAGCGACGCGGCACGGGTGATTTGGTTGTTTCTCGCAGGCGTAGGGTCATCCTCGAGCAGAAAGAAAGGGTTGAGATTCAGGACGACGGGGTTGTCGTAGTTGAGATACGAATCGTACCCTTAGCTTCGGTCAGCAGTCATTCATGATACGTGAAAGAAGGTACTTACAGAATTGTTCAATGTAGCTCGTCTTGCTCTCGGCATATCGCTTGAGCTTCTCTTGCAGCTCAACGCCGTCCTGCTTGAGAAACTCGGCCACAGCGGCCTTGGTCTCGCCGTGCTCTCGTGCATTTTGTAGAGGCTTGAGTGCCGCAAGATACTTTTCTGTCGTTTCCGACAGCTCGGGGATGGGCAGATGCGGGAGGTCATCCTGGTGCGCAAAGGTGACGCCGCCCTTGGACTTTTCGTCGTAGACACCCATGGATGCGGCTCCGTTGGTACCGTTGATCTTGTAACCGATGACGCCGCTGGTGGGGCTCACGCCGTTGACTCCGTTGGTCTTAGTCTTGAGCAAGTCAGGATGCTTCCAGTTGCCGTTGACGTCAGGAAGAGATCGAGGAACAGACGATGGTGTGGTAGGTTGCGCGAGCGTCTCGCCGAGGCTTTTGGGCCGGGAGAAAATTCGCACTTGAGTAGGCATGCTGTCAGCTTCCGGGCTAAACTGGAAAATCTCAAGTGTAGAGAGGCGAGACGCAGGTGCTAACGTTCAAGCCACGCAGCGCCGAGCGGTAGAAATAGTGACAGTCCTGAAGACAGTACGATGGCATTACTCGCGACGATACATGAATTATTCACAGATGTGTGTATGCGTATGTATGACAGTGAGCAGGGCAGGGTGAGAGGATCAGAGATGAGGGACGACAAGGCCAAGTGAGTTGTCAGGGTAGGTCAGGGCAGGAAGGGGGTGGGAAGACGACAATATAGCAACGGGGCAACGGATTCAAGGTAATGGATGGCTCAGCTGGACCGAACAGGCTTGAGCAGGGTGAGATGGGGTGCCATGTGCTCGGAAAGACCATGATGAGATCAAGTGGACCCCCACGGCGGTTGGAGGGACGGACCTGAAGCATGAGGGCTGGGGAACAAGAGGGTCTGAGATGGAGACTCGGTACACATGAGACCTTGTCGGTTGCGTCTTGCGGCCAGCACTCGATGCCGTTTACATGTGAGAGGGAGGGAGAGGGCGAAGGTCGTGGAGACTCTAAAGTGTACTTGAAACGGGCTCCGTAGGACCGACGCGAAGTAGCCTCGACGGGAATAGCCCACAGGTGACGTGCCCAGGATACCAAGGATAAAGGTAGCAGAGGGGAGACGATGCAGAAAAAGCTGACCTACCAGAGCCAAGACTTGAGCCTAATTCAAACGACACGCAACAGTGGACAGTCGGCTGTCGGCGCGATATGTGATGCAGCTCGAAGGTAGCAATGCGCGATATTCACCCAGGCAAACGGGTGCAACGGATGCAACGAAGGACTGCTTTGCAATCTGTCAGCGAGACGGCTCAGGCACGGGGGCTATCACGAGCCAGAGGCGGGATGCGGATGCTGTTGCAGATGCGTAGGCGCCGGGTGGGCATCACTCACCGGGTTCAAGGTGCGACAGCGTCAGCAGACAGGGAACCGTGCTGTGGGCGACTCTGCGAAAAGGGTTCAGCAGTGACACACGCCAGGAAAACGAAAGCCTTGGGCAATCTGTTAAGGTCTCTGAGGGTCGCCAGAAGCGAGCGGCGTAGAGCGATTGAGGGTCCACAAGGAAAACCCCACGGGGTCGATGTTGGAGGGGGGGGGGGGTGTCAAAGCCAAGAAAACTGACGCCGCTGGTGCCTTGATGTCGGTAGGGAAGCGTTCCTTTGAGAGTGCCCCGTATCTCGGGCAGAAGGATGTCGTAGCTGATCTTGGTGGGGCTGTGGTTGAATGCTGGCCGCTGGGACGAAGGGATGTCACCTTTGCCTGGCTCGCGCCGCTGGGCTGGGGTCGTCGGGGTGGCCCACTCGGAGGGTTAATTCGGAGGACGTGGTGCTTGGGTGTTGTGCTTGAGGTGTGAAGGAACCAAGAATAGGCTATGCTGATGTTTGCTCGGTAATGCTGTTCCGTTTCCTCACTCTGTCGAGGCTTGCTAGATCTGGCAGATGGGACAAATGTGAGACCGTGTCGAGAAAGGGTGTATTCAAATAAATGTTGCCATTGCTAATCCGTTGGTTAAGGAAGATCACGGCGCGGTGTGCTTCTGATGGCTGACGCTCGTGCTGATCCCGTGCTCTGTACTCGTGCTTGTGCGGGTACCGAAAGGTTGGCACAATCGTATGGATGATGTAACCCTTCTCGGTGACATGTGCCCAGAGACGCGCACTGGGGTACAGAGGAGGGAGAAGAAAGGACCCCTCTCTGTCCCACGTCCCCTCCGTCGGCGCCGCACGCGTTGACTAGAGCCTGGGGACCTTGACGGGCGTAATAGATTGCGGCCGAGCTGCGGGGTGCAGATTGCTTCTCACGGCCTGACGGATCGATCGATATATTGGAGAGAACTCGGAAGTCGTCGGTCGACCTGGAGCACCAGATGGTCCCAGAAGGGCGGACCCTCTGAGGATTCGGAATGCAACTGCGGTCCGAAAGAGGTGTGCTGACGAGACGTGGCCTAGGCCAGGACGACGGACGACCGGATCGGCACTTGTGCCGTGCGCGTGCTTCCTCGAGTGTCGCGACGTTGGTCAGTCTTTCACAACGATGCGGTCCCAAATGAAGCTGGCTTGGTTATATAGGTCCATCGTCCGCCTCGTTGCCGTGTCGCGACTACGCCTCGGAAGGACAGATGGAATCCTTCGTCACTGAATGTCTCCTCCGAGGTGTTTTGCATCCGAGTCGCCACCTGGGCACGAGCTACATCGCCTGATACCAAACCATGGCTGTCTGGCAATGTCCGTCCACGCTTCTGGAGTAGTGAACAGCGCCAGTGATACGCCTAAACACGCCTAGGACAGACGGATGCCACGGGTCAATGGATGCCTCCCGTGACATCAGTCACTGCCTCGACAGGGGAGGGGAAGGATCTGGGTCACGTGGGACCAGTTGAACCTTAGCTAAGCACATCGACGTGGATGACGTAGGGTAGTCAGCCAGTGGGTGCTCGAATGGATGCCCGAATTGGGTCTCGAATCGACTTCCCAAGGCAGCATAGCGTCGAATGATCAACCCCTGATCTTATGGTGAAGACGCCATCCACATCGCCGTAGCACAGCATGGGCCGCATCGCAAAACCCACTTGCCAGTGAGTCAATTCCGTTCTCGATCCCATGGGAGCAAGTGGAGGCCTACCTCTGATGGCCTGTCATTGAATAGAGCCTCAGCTCTATCGTCGTCGCCGTGCCTTCTTTCCTTCTTGGGAAGTCCATTCGAGCATGCTGCACGATTGATGTCTACTTGCCCCCCCTTTGTCCGCGATGAGAAGTCGTAGAAGGTCTATGCCACGCAGTCGTAGTATGATGCGAGGCGGAGTATTTCGTATGCTTAGCTTTCTTCGAATGCCTTTCCCTCTTGGTGGTAGGCTCGATCAGCGCGTGGCTGTTCCCAACCATTCATAGCCATCATCAAGCATTCGCTCTCTTGGGGTTTGTTATATGATATTATATAACTTTCAGAAGCAGTGGTGTTTTTTTCTGCGTCGTACTTCTTTCTGCGAACCTCATCATATCTGTAATTTGACTTGGTAGACCAGGCAATCCCTAACCTGTAACCATGGTCCTCCTCTACACGACAAAAAAACTCTTCAAATTCTTATTTCCTCCCGATTCTGCGTCTTCCCATGAACTCACCAACAAGGATCCTCCCTCGGAAGCATCCTCTACGTCTCCGCGATCCACCAACACATCCAGCAAAGTATGCAGGCACGGCATCAGTCCCCGCTGCGAAACCTGCGTCGCTGCCCGTCGCGCCCAGCTGATCTACCGCTGGAAGATCATACTCGGCCTCTTCCTCCCCTTTACAGTATCCGCCCTCGATGTGACCATCATAGCGAGTGCTCTACCCTGGATCGCCGCCGATTTTGGCGAGCTGACCCAGCTCAACTGGATCATATCCGCCTTCAACCTGACCTCCGCCGCCTTCATCCCCTTTTGGGGTCAGATCGCTGACATTTTCGGCCGGCATACCACCATCCAGGCTGCGACGCTCATCATGGTCGTCGGCAGCGCGCTGTGCACCGCGGCGCCGACGAACGCCTTCGCCGTGCTACTCCTGGGACGAGCGATTCAGGGGCTTGGCAGTGCGGGTATGGATATTTCGGTGCGGGCCATTGTCGCCGACAAGGTCTCGCTCGGCGAGGATGCGAAGAACTGGTCCATATTTACGTTCATCGGCGGCGTGTCGTACGGAATTGGGCCAGTGATCGGAGGTGTGAAATGGCGCTGACACCCCCAAAGTAGAAACATGAGCTAATAGTTTGATAGGATACCTCACGAGCGCAGACTGGCGATGGTGTTTCGGCATTAACCTGCCTGTTGGTGTAGTAGGCATGGCAGTCGTATTCACCGTGCTGCGAAAGGAGCTTCTTGGCCCCCAACCTATCCCGCGACTCGAAGAGACCGTCGAGACAGGCCGTCGAACAACGTTCAAGCATCGTCTTCGGACCATCGACGTTGGCGGCCAGGTCCTGTCTCTGCTCGGCTTCTCCCTCCTCATCTTGTCGTTTACCTGGGCGGGTGCGACCTACGGCTGGAACACACCGGCCGTGCTTGTGCCCCTCATTTCAAGCGTCTTCATTATTGGGGCCTTCGTGTGGTGGGAATACCAGATGGCACCGGGCAATATGCTGGCGCGGAGGTTCAATTATCAGCGTGCGATGATTCCCTGGGAGGTCCTCGTCAATCGTGACATCGCTCTACTGTTCTACACGTCCTTCGCGACGGGCATGGCCATGTACTCGGTCATGTACTTTTGCAACTTTTATTTCACAATGGTGAAGCAGCTCGGCGCCGACGAGGCAGGCGTGCAGCTTCTCTATTTCATTCCTGGTCTTGCAGGTCAGTTTCGTGTAATTTTGCATCCGGGATACTCATCTGCTGACCCCAGCAAACAGCCGGCGTGTACGCAGCCATGTTCATGTGCAACATCAACCCTGGCCAGACATGGCATCCCATCTTCTTCGGCTCTGTCATCCAGGCGCTCGGCATCGGGCTACTAGCATGGGCCTGTTGGATCGAGCATGATGCCACAGTCTACGGCATGATGGCGCTGTCGGGTGTCGGTGTCGGTATGAGGCTCATGCCCGTGCCTCTCCATGGCATGGGCTACTTCCCACAGCGAAAAGCGGCCGTCATCTCACTCGCTCAAGTGTCGGGCCCACTGGGTGGTACACTGGGCTTGACTGTCATGACGACGGTGTTCAACAACGTGGCGGGCATTGAGAGCAGCGGAAGAGACTTTACGGCGCTGCGCGACATGGATGCGAGCCAGTTGGCGGCCATGGCGCGCGATGCGAGAAAGGGTATTGTGATGGCATACATCTCCATCTCTCCGTTCATGGTGCTTGTGAGTACATCAAAATTACGCTTAGGGCTGAAATCGCTGCTGACACGTACGGCCTCAGTGTGTCGTGGCAGCGGCCATGTTGGGCAATGTTTTCATTGCCAGGGCCAAGGAAGGCGAAGACGAGCGTGAGAACAAAATCTTCCCTGGCGTCTTCTTCTGGGCGTGGATTCGTGGCGAGGCTCACGTTTCGGAAAAGCCAGAGGTACTTTCGACCACGCGGCTTCCGGGCGGCCACCGAGGGGTGTATCTTGCCCCAGGTTGAGTATAGACAGACAGCTGAAGAGACGACCAGACAACAAAGTGGTAGCGGAACTCGAAGTTAAGTGTTCAGTTCCTAGGGCAACGAATTCCTCGAACTCATGGGTGTTTGCTGCATAGCGAAATGTATTTTCATCGACTGGTACACTACCTAGGTAGCATAAACTGTCAGCACATGGCACTTCCCCCACTGACCGTCGGTACGATTGCGGCTACTGGCTCCCGGCCTCTCTGCTCATGTGGTGTCTCGTATTGCACAGAGGGCCGGTCGAGCCGAGATACGGGGACAGAGGAATGGAGTACGAAGCTTGGTGCCGTTCTTAGTGGAAGAGAGGATTCCACACGCACGCGAGAATTGCAGTGTACACATGTACCAAGTATGGGACCTTCCCAGGTAGGTGCGTTTTTTTTTTGTTCAAAAAAGGCTTGGTCTCGGAAACGGGTCTGTGCATGGCTTGGTATTTTTCTCTGGTGGTCGAAGACTGGTGGTACATGGTAGGTGCTTCGAGGGAGGCGGGGTTGACGAGATCAGATATCTAGATTTAGGCCCTGATCGTCTCGAGCATTTAAAGCTAAATGTATTTAGCTCTAAGTGACTTACTTAAAACGGTACTAGCGTACTATTTCGGAAGTACCTCTAAGCCCCCGGTTCTTTACTTAATTAAGAAAATAGTTAGAGAAAGTCGGATTAAGGGTTTTCCCTTCTATATCGAGCCTTAACCCTCTCTTCTAGTCGTAAATTATAACTAAGTCTATTAATTCTATACCTCTATTATACGAATTTCTATATATCTATTATAGAATCGAACCCTTTAATTATTAATAATAATATAGTTAGAATCGCTTCTACGCTTAAGTAAAATATCCTCGATCTCGATAAAACTAACTTATTTAATAGTAATAAAGATACCTCTTCGCGAATAGAATCTAAATCTCTCTTCTATATATAAAAAGACCTAAATACTAGCTAAATTAAAGGGTAGAAAGGTTATTTTATATAGTACTTAGAGGCTATAAAGCTTTTCTTTAAACGCTTTAAGTATTTAGTAATATAAAGAAGATTTTTTATAATAAATAATAAGCGTATTACTCTTAAGGCTATATTTAAGGAAATCCTATCCGATTTATAATTAGCGTTCCTTACGCTAAATATTACTTTATAAACGCTCTCTATAAAATATAATAATCTTTATATTAAATATCGGAAAATTCTATAGCTTATAGAGATTTCTAGAATAACCTATAACGATAAGATAGGTTAGATATTAACTTTTAAATAGAATTAAGAAACCTTCGAGAGACGGAATAACTATATAGTTTAAATATAGCTTCGAGGCTTCCTTTATATTAACTCTCTAATAAAAGAGATATAGCTTTATATATACGTAATAGGCGAGGATATTATAGAGGTTTAGGATTATTATTAATAGTAGCCTTTAAGCGATAAGAATATAGTTAAAGGGTAAGGAAAGAGGTAGCGGATCGAGAAGCCGAGTAAGATATAGGATCTAAGCTATAATATAGAGACTCCTACTTTAAGGGTCGATCTCTCTAACCTTAACTTACCCTTTTCGGCCTCTTTACTCTCCTCGTAGCGTTAGTAGGCTAAAGCTTAACTTTTAATAATATAGGGCTAGATAATAATTACTTAAGTAATTTAGGAGGGCCTCGATAAGCTTATAATTCCTAAAAGTAAAATAGTAATAAAGTAAGTATTATTTACTTATAAGTAATTATTTAATTAATATCTTAGATTTAAAGGTTTTCTAAAAGTAAAAGAATACTTCTCTAATAATCTTCTTAAAGCTTTTACTTTTAATTACCTATTATAGGGCTTTTAGCTACTATTTCTATAAAGAATAAATATAATAAATAATATAAATAGTAAATAAATTAATATAAAAAGAGGGATTAATTTAATAGAAAAAGTAATTTAATATTTAAATATAGATTTTAGTTTATATAATTAATAATATTAATTATATATAATATAGCTTAGAATTAATTTAAGTATTTTAATTAATTAGAGATTTACTTTTTTAATTTCTAAATAGAATTATTATTTAATATTTTAATTCTAAGCTTTATTTATTTCTAATTTAATATTATACTCTTTTTTTTACTCTTTATAATACCTTTTCTATATTTATTCTAATATTTATAATAGATTTAATATTTTCTAAATTATCCTCTTTATTTCGCTATTATTATAGGAAGTTCTAAAGACTTATTAGAATATATATTATATTAATTTACGTTTTAAATAAGTATTCTAAGGGTCCTTTCTTTAATATAGTAAATATATACTTTAAAATATTAAAAACCTATTTAATAATAGCTTAAAGGTATATATAGATATAATTATATTTATCCTTTATTAATAAGTTATCTTAATCGATATTTTCGAAATCTCTAAAGTAATATTAACGTCCTCTAAATAGTATAATAAACCTTTAAAGGTTTTATATAAACCTATTATCTATAAAATAGAAATAGCTTTTAAATACTTAGAACGACTTTATTAAAGCTTATATTAGAAAAGTAGAGTTATTTATTAACCCCTCTATATTTACTAAAACGTAATTAAATATAAAGTTAAATTTTATTATAGTAAATATATTCTAAAATATCCCTCCTTTCCTATTAAAGAATCTCCTCTAAGAGGAGGCCTCTATAAAAGCTAATATATAAATTCTATTAATAGCTCCGATATAGCTATTAAATTAATAATATTACGGGTTTAGCTTAATAAATTTATTAAGGAAATCGTTAATAGGAAGCTTTATAACCTCGATATAGAGTTTATATAATATTTATAATACTTCGTCGAATATCCTTAGAATATAGCTCTAAAGGACTTTTAATAAACTTTTTATTACCTTTTACGTTATTACGTAGCTAATAATATATAGAAAAATTAATAGCTTTTATTCTATTAATCGATATCGAGAGCCTCGAATAATATACTAAGCTCGCGCTTAGCTCGTAAATACTCGGAATTCCGGCTTTAAGATACGAAATATATTAATAAAAGTATAATCTAAGCTTTCTAACTAAGCTATTACGAGCTACTATATTAAGCGTACTTACTCTAATACTCGCTAATATAAGGCCTCTTAATAGAACTATAGAGGAGGCGAGAGGAGGTCGATAATAAAAGGTAGAATTAATATAACGACTTCGTCGATTTTATCGTTAATCCTAAGCGATTTAGATTCTTCTATTAGTAATTAAGATACTTCTATTTTAGCGTATATTAGCTTAAAAATAAGTATCTTTTTAATATTAAGAAGGTACTTTAAATAATTAATATTAAGTTATAAATCCCTTCCTATTTAGGGAAGGTCTAAATAAACTAAGGTACCCTATTAGCGTAGTATATTTATTATATAATATTCGGTTAAATATTAGCCTATCGTTTATTTAGTATAAAACGCCTATTAAATTAAGTAAAGCATTATAGGCACGGGCTATATTCTATATAGGTTAATGATCTTTTAGCACTAAATGCTCGAGACGATCAGGGCCTTAAATGATTTCCGATTATGTAGGGAGACACAGAGGCGAATGGTGCATCGTTCCGTGTTTGTCTTGACCGTCTCAATCTGTGGGCGAGACTTTTGCTCTCCTCCTCTCATTTGTTTTGTGGCCAGGTAGTGCCAGGGATGCTGATGATGTAACGTGATCGTACCTGCGTGATAAATCTTGAGGACGGTTCTGAAGCAGGCACCTAGCCGTTTGATACACGGTTAGTCTGGTGGGTCGTGGGCCCTGAAATGCAGAAAATACAGGGGCACACCACGCCTAATCAGTTAGGTGCTAGGTGCATCGTATTCCGTCGGGAGGCTGTATTCACCCACGCCTTCCACAACATCGCAGGCAAGGGTGGGGGGGCCGAGGGCCTGAGATGGTTAGCTTGGGCCTGTAATCTTAGCACACGCGACCGCGATCCTATTTTGATTGGAGGACATAGGGCTCTAGTGGCCTCCCTTAGTCCAGGGTGGTCGTGATGTGACGAGAACCTCCTTCCCGACATCCGTCATGAATGCGCCTTCCCCGGACGTCTGTCCCCCCTTCCCTCGTTCTCCTCTCCGTTCTTCAGCTTCGCTCCTGCCCAACGTTGGAGACGCCTGGCCAACGTGTTTGCATAGCATTGCGTTGCATCGTCCTTTGCTCAAACTCACTTCTCGACACTCATTCAGTCTGCTTTAATTCCTGTCTCCGACCACTCTTTCGGTTCTGTCGACTCTGCACTTTTTACTCTCTTGGCTTTTTGGACCCTCTAAATTGCGCAACTGTCACTCCACGCACACAACAAAACATTAGCTAGCTACTCTACCCAGACGACCGAATCTTGGACGGTAACTTGACTTTTGCGGAACGACGCAATTCTTTCGCCATGCTTGTAAGTTGTTGCTAAACCCGGCGCTTTTGCTTGTCATTGGCTCGGTGCACCTTTCCGGAGGCTTTCCTTCGTTGGCACTTTGTCCAGGCAGTTGGGACCTGACACTTGGGCCCCTGGCTGGGCAGTTGGCTCGTCGAAGCACCGCCATGTGGAGTGCATCTGGCGCCCTCCCTACGTCGAGAAAAAGCAGTACCTAGCCCGGTCCGATGCTTCTTCTTCTGACCATGGAATTCTAGCAAAGCCGATTTGGACATTTGATTTCAGCAATGCTAATTCAAGCCCACACCAGCTCTCCTCCACTCTTGTCGCCTTGGGCGCCACTCTGACCGCGGCCCTGACTCCCCTTGAGGTCCAAGGCAATGCCTTCGTGAACCCCAAGACCGGCAACAAGTTCCAGATCGTAGGTGTCGACTACCAAATCAATGGTGCCGCTGGTTACGACCCTGCACACGGCCATGACCCTCTGTCCGAAGCGGACGTCTGCCTCCGCGATGCTGCCATCATGCAGGCTCTTGGCGTAAACGCTATCCGCGTGTACAACCTCGATCCCAACCTGAACCACGACGAGTGCGCCTCCATCTTCAACGCCGCGGGCATGTACATGCTCATCGATGTCAACTCGCCCCTCCCTGGCGAGGCCATTACCGCTTGGCAGCCGTGGACCAGCTACTACATGGAGTACCTCAACCGTACCTTTGCTATGGTCGAGGCTTTCAAGAGCTACCCGAACACCCTTCTCTTCTTCTCGGCCAACGAGGTAATCAACAACGAAGCTACAGTCGTCGATGTCCCTCCCTACCTGCGTGCCGTTACGCGCGACCTGAAGAACTACATTGCCAATCACGCCGACCGCAAGATTCCCGTCGGATACTCTGCTGCCGATGTCCGCGAGTACCTATGGGATACCTGGAACTACATGCAGTGCACGCATGACGAGGACAAGGACGATATGAGCCGCGCTGATCTTTTTGGCCTCAATTCCTACTCCTGGTGTGGCGAGTCTGACTTTGAGAAGTCGTCCTATGACGACCTCGTCGATGGTCTCAAGGATACTTCTGTCCCCGTCTTCCTCTCCGAGTACGGCTGCAATAAAGTCACTCCCCGTCCCTTCACTGAGGTTGGCACCATCTACGGTGACCAGATGACTGGCGTCTTCTCTGGTGGTCTCGTTTACGAATTCAGCCAGGAGACTCACAAGTTTGGCCTTGCTCAGGTTTTCAAGAACAACTCAGTTCACCTTCTCGAGGATTACCACCTGCTGGCCGAGCAGTATGCGAAGCTCGACTTTAATACTTTGGAGGGCACTAAGCCTTCCAAGAACTCCCCCAAACCTCCCAAGTGCGACGCCTCCCTCATCAAGACGAAGGAATTCAACGCCAACTTCACGCTGCCTGTTGTTCCTCCTGGCGCTCAGGAACTCATCGACAATGGCATCGAGAACAAGCCCTCTGGCAAACTCGTCAAGATCTCTAACTGGGAGGTTGACTCGGACTTCAAGATCTGGGATGCCAACTGGAACCTTCTCACCCTCTCCGTCAAGCCCCTTGCTGACGATGAGTCAAACAAGCCCGGCAACAACGAGGCTTCGACCGCAAGTGTGAGTGCTGGTCCCACGTCCTCTTCTGCGTCCTCGCCCGCATCCACTTCCAATGGCGGCACTGCCAACGCCGACGAGAGCGCCGGCATTTCTGTCCGTCCCGCCGTTGCCTTTGCAATTGCGGCGCCTATTGCTCTCCTTTTGCTGTAATTGTCGTTCTTGTTGAGCGGGGTGATGATTGGGATGGATAGACCATAACTTATTCTTTGTAAATGATGATACCGAAGAGTTAATGGATAAACATGCCATAGCAGTTGTTGTCGTTGTCATCTTCCAGGCTTACTTCAGCCTGTTGAGTTTCTTTATTTACTTCAAATCCATACATTTGCTTCATCCCAATTATGTGTGAAGGCAGACAACGTCGGGGATCGTGATGACTCGCTGCGGTGTTGTTTAGGTGTGCGTGTCTTTATGATGTGGTGGGCCCTTTCTCGGTAGGCCAAATCATGGTCTCGACAGTATATCCCCACCGACGAGATTCCTTTTACGAAGTATGCTGCCAAGGCCAACATGGCCTGTGACTTCTTTTCATGGCTTCGCCACTGTGTCAGTTGGCTGGCATCGAACCTACGGGCATGTGTGGCACGTGGTCGGGCAAATCACAAGCTCAGGAAGCTCCTGTCACGTTGACGATAGCATGGAATCCGCAGACACCCCGAATGGTTCACAGGCACGAGGAGATGGAGCGACAAGTCAGTGTCATAAGGCATATGTATTCCACAGTACCGGGACAGCCTCTCTAACAGAGCACATGTCTGATTAAAGCGTAAAGAGAAGATGGACGAGTTGGGGGAGCGAAAATAGTCGAAAGTGAAGAAACAGAGCCGACGTGCGTCCAGTGGGAGTGGAAGAAGAAATAAGAGGGGGGGAATAAACTACCATGTTGACCAACACGCACACAAATACTTGTAATAAAAAAAAGAACAGCTACCCCGTCTGGTCGGCGGGAGGGGGAAAGGGGGTATTAACCTGAATCCTCGTGCCACGCCGTCGATCTTTTCGTTCTCGCTACTCCCCGAATGGAACTCGTGCGTATCGCTGGAGACGACTATCAAGACAGCTCCTCAGATCGCCCCTGACTGTACCATGCTTCCAGGAAAGATGCAACATCTGAACATCCTGCGTATTCCAGCCAGTTTCCGGACCGGAAGGCTCGCCTGTGGCGCCTCATGGTTGTGATCAAACACCAAACATGGAAGCACATCTGGCAAGGCGTCCATCCTCTGGCCGCTGCGAAATCGCAAGCTGAAGGCCACAGGAATTCACGTCATGCCCAAGCTAGCCCACCTAGTATCCGTTCATGGTCATCCGTTGCGAGCCCCTGCTAAGTTCCCGGTCGGCGGCAGGGCTGATGGGTCGGCTGCTACCGCCGTGCGCGCTGCTCTCCTTGAGGGCGAGCAGTTGCTTGGCACGGAAAGTCTCATAGTGGATCTGAGACGTCGTCTCGATGAGGTCCTGGAGATGGGTGCGGAGAAGGAAGTTTCGCAGGTAGACGAACTCGCAGTGGTTCTCGTCCTCGACGTTGATGACGCCCCACCTGTTCTGGCGACCGCGGACCTGCTGGCCATTGACGATGATGGACTTCTCAGAGCCCACGACGGCGAAGGGAATCATGTCCTGTACGGGCACGTTAGCACGGCACGGAGAGCAATGGTAGAGATCGCAAGACTGACCTTGATGCCGGTGTTGACAGTGCGCTCCTCGTCATCAAATTCCTCGTTGTCGTAAGGGTACATCTTGAGGTTGTGGAAAGCGAACTCCTCCTTGATACGGGCCTTGAACTCCTGGCGCTCCTCGAAGGTCAGGGAGTCGGCCTTGGCAATGACGGGAACAACGTTGACGACATCAGACAGCTTCTTGAGGACGACAATGTCAATGGGCTTCAGGGAGTGGCCGGAAGGCTGGATGAAGAACAAGCAGCAGTGGATGCGGGTGTCCTGAATGTAGCGCTCGCGCTGGGCGGTGAGCTCCTTTCGCAGGTACGCGGAGTGCTGATCCTTGATGTACTTGACGATAGGGTCCCAGCAGCGGTCGTTGTTGACGAGATCACCGTAGCCAGGGGTGTCGACAATGTTGAGGCGGAGGCGGACGCCGTTCTCCTCGATGATGTGGGAAGCACCCTTAATCTCGGTGGTCGAGCGGATGGGCTCGTCGGGTTGCAGGCGGCCCTTGGAGTCGATCAGGTGAGAGGCGAAGATGGTGTTGATCAGGGTCGACTTGCCCAGTCCCGTCTGGCCTGTGTGCAGTTCTCGTCAGTCACGGTCCATGTGAAGGGATTCAGGGTCCACGCCTGCATCCCAGAGGAGGCAGGGAAGCTAGGACCACAGAGCTGATGGTTTACGGGGTCGACCTACCAACACAGATGACATTGAACTGGAAACCACGCTTCAACAGCTTCTTCTCGATCTGGGATGTGATGCTGTCGAAACCGACGTGGGACTGGGGGAAGATGGTTGAAGGCTGCTGCGTCTGTGCCATTGTGATAGCTTTTTGTTCGCGTGAAGCGAGTGTCGGTGGACAGGTAGATTGTGGGGGTGAGGAGGACGTTGGGGAAGTGGAAGTAAAGTGTAGCTTGAGATGCCTTATTCCAAGAAAGCGACAATAATGGAAGGTTGGCAGGGAGTTGGGTCGTCGAGTCGCACGCTGGATATGGACGAGAAATGTCGAAGTCGGGACTTTGAGGATTTGGGGGGCCGGCCAGGGGGGGGGGAGATGGGATGATGCGAGGTGGTTCCAAGTGAAGCCGCCGTAGGCCAAAGGGGAGGGACGTGGAATTTCTTCGCGGATGCCCCTTCCCCCAGCAAACACAATTTCCGTCCAGAGCAAGAGCCAGGGGTCCAGGAAAGGGGGAAGGGGCAGATGGTAGCTGCTATTGGCTGGGAGCTGTCTGTGCTCTGAACCGTGTCTTATTGGTTGTCGTCGTTGAGTCTCAATTGACACGGAAGCTTGGACCACATTGCCCCGGCTGGATTTTCTGAGGCAAGATCTGAAGCGAAGTCATCAACCTCGACGCACCTCACGCGATCCTTGATCACCGAACGACCTGCTGTCTCGCGCCGAACACCGAAAACGAAATACCCCGCCTCGCTCTGGACAAGCTTCATTGCAAGCCATACGTTCGCCAACTCCTTCCGAACGCCGAACCGACCGCCCAAAAAAAAAAAAAACCACAGTGGGTGAGGCGGCGCCTACCTCGATCCCGACACCATGGCCTCCATCGCAGCTTCGACGACAACCTCTCTTCTCCCCCGATTCTCCGCCGCTGCCATGCTCAACTCCTCGAGGACATGGACCCTATTTGCCCAGCAAGTCACACAACCTGTCCTCCCAAGGCTATCCGCCGCCCTACCCGCTGTCTCGCTCAACATCCCCGGCTGGCTCGAAGGCATATGGGAAGGCATCCTGCGGGCCGTGCCCAAGAAGAAGACGACACACTCCAAGAAGCGATCGCGCTTGATGGCTGGCAAGGCTCTGCAGGATGTCACGTCGATCTGCAAGTGTCCTGGGTGTGGTCAACCAAAGAGGAAACACGTCGTTTGCCCGCATTGCATGGAGCGTGAGTCACCAGGGACAGAAAGACTACATTTCAGGGGAACTGTGCTAACGAAAGTGCTACAGAAATCAAGGGAATGTGGCGGGGCGCCAACCCATCCGGAAAGTTCCTCTGAACAACGGCATGGAATAGACGAAATGGAGAGGGGCTGAAGAAGAAGAAGAAGAAGAAGGAGAAGAAGAGAACTGTACATCACAGTGTATAACCATAGGACTGTATAACGACCTAAGACGTCGCAACCAACCAAATTTCAATCCACATACGAACGGCGTTTCTTATCTCAACGTGAATACCGCCGACCGGGAAGCTGCAATGACAGACATCAACAATCATGGCCGGTACTCACGGGCGCATTATGAGACGGCAACGCAGGAGCGGCGGTTCAAAGATCTTTCTAGTCCCGGATCCTGGCAGTACAAGCATGTGACGGCGAAATCTTGGTAGGAAACACTCGAGGCATGGACCACGATACCCGACATGGCGACCCTGCTGGCACGATAGACTCGCGATCACGAAGCAACAGTCACCGCGGTACGCTCGAACGAACATTCATCAAATTGCTTCAAATCCGAGCCTGAAGGCCTATGTTGAAATATGTGAAAAATATATACAAGTTTGAAGAGATGTTTTCCAGTTCCTTTTCGTTGACTCCCCTCCCTTTGCACCAGCGCTACATGAGGATCATGGTTCTGCTACTCTAAGCGCTCACGGTGACGGTGACCCAGACGGTGCGTTGGGTCTTGCACTTCTTG
This sequence comes from Verticillium nonalfalfae, assembly GCF_003724135.2. NCBI lineage: Eukaryota > Fungi > Ascomycota > Sordariomycetes > Glomerellales > Plectosphaerellaceae > Verticillium > Verticillium nonalfalfae. The sequence goes on along the minus strand of NW_021167250.1, from coordinate 14,964 downwards.
GAGGTGGCAGGCAGCTCATATCCGCCGGTCGGAGCCGGTGCGACGGGGGCCTTGGTGATCTCAGGGGCCGGGGCAACGGGGGCGTTCGACTCGACGACATCCGTCGGCGGCTGCTCCGCGACCGGCGCGGTGGGCACAGCGGCGGGGATGGAAGAGGACTCGTCGACGGGGGCGGCGGGCTCACTAGCTTCGGGAGAAACAGGGAGGGCAGCCTCGACGGTGGAAGCGCTGTCAACGGGGGCAGCGGACTCGGCAGCGACGGGCTCGGACGCAGCAGGGGCAGAAACTACGGGGGCAGCGGCCTCAGTCTCAACGGGAGCGGCAGCCTCGGTCTCGGCAGCGGAGGAGACGGGGGCGGCCGCGGCGGAGGAGGCAGGGGTCTCGGGCACGGGCTCGGCGGGGGAGCTGGCACCGCCGAGACTGATACAGGCGAACGAGATGTCGCTCGTGGTCGAGGCGGGCAGGGCGCGGGTGACGGCGTCGAGGCGCCACTCCATGTTGACATAGGGCCAGCAGATCCTGCCGTCCGACATGGTGACCAGGTCGCCGGAGACGGTGGTGTCGAGGGACTCGATGGGGCTGCCGACCTTCTCGCCGGCCTTGTTGACAAGCTGGTAGTGGGTACCGGTGAACTTACCGCGGCAGCCCATGGCCTCAAAGTCGCAGATGGGGCTGGCGATTTCCTCCCAAGTGACGAGGGCCTGCGAGGCGTCGAAGGCGGCGACGTGGGCGTTGGAGCAGTCGGCGGTGCCCTCGGTGACCCAGTTGATCTGCTTGTCACCATCGGCGGCGCCGACAACAGACGTAGCCTGCTCACCGACGATGGTCGACTTGTCGGAAAAGAGGGCGATGGCAACGTTGCGGTTGCTGGTGCGGTTCGCCGACTTGGTGTAGCCAGCGCCCATCCAGTCGTTGGCCGTCAGGTCGATGGCGCCGCGCGAGACCCAGGAGAAGATGTACTCGCTGGCAGAGCCGAAACGGGCGAGACCGCTGTAGCTGCCACTGGTTCCGCCCATGGGCTCGTTGCTGCCACCGTTGATGACCTTCTCGTTGGAGACCTTGACGCCGTTGTTGCCCATGCCCTGCGTCTTGGTGTTGAGCCAGATGGCGCCCTGGTCCTCGGCACAGATGGACGCGTAGGGAGGGGCATCGGCAGCCTCAAAGGCAATGCCGGTGTTGTGGCTGCAGCCCCACGAGGACGAAGCGCCGGGGATGTTCTCGAGAGTGCCATCAGGCTTGACGTAGCGGATGGCATCGCCAAAGTGGCCCTCGGCCCAGCCGCTGTAGGCAGTCACGACAAAGTAAGCGGCGTAGTAGCCAGCCTCAGCGGAGAAGACAAGGTCACCGTTGAGATCGGGCGAGGCGACAAGGCCGTTCTCGGCATCAACACCGGGGCCTCCGAGGAAGGTCTTCCAGGATTGCGTGCCAGCAGCGTTGTAACGGTAGAGAACAGGAACGGGGGTGTTGCCGGCAGGGGCGTTAGAGGTGCCGGAGGGAAGAGCCTCGTTGGTCAACAGGGCGAAACCATCGTCGTGGGCGACGAGACCACCGGCCTCTTTGGCGCCCTTGATAGTGACGGAGGTGCCCGTGGCAGCAAAAGTAGTGGGGTTGATGGGCTGGACGTGCACGTCCGTCTCACTGGCATCGAGATAAGCGAGGTAGGCCGTCTTGCCGTCGGGCGAGAGGGCAAAGGGAGTTCGACGATGGTGAGGGTAGCCAGTCCAGTAGGCCTCCTTGACGGGGTTGTAAGAGTGGGCGAGAGTCGCCGAGTCAACGTGCTTCTCGAGCGACGATGTCGTCAGCTGCGCAAGCGACAGCGAAACGTTGAGAAGAAACGAAAGTGTGAGCCTCATCCTGACGGGCTTTGAAAAGAGTGTGTACGAAGAAAATGAGTGACTGAATGAATGACGACAAGTCGGTATGGAAAGGAACGCGGTTTGAAAGAGAGACAGCTAGACGCTGAGGAAGAAAAGCCAACAACCACGATGGCGCTCAACACTCAGTATACATAGATCCTGCCCTGCACCACACTTCCAGGGGGGCATCGGTCAGATTCGGCAGCAGAAGCCGCCAACTGTCGACGATGACATGAGAGATTGCCCTCCCCGGCCGTTGGCATCTATTCGACTCAGGGGCGCGTCGTTTCAGCGGCCACAAACGAAAGTGGAGGAGCGGTCGCCATCTATCTTGGCCCCAGCGTCTGAAGTTGGGCGGAGTTGGGCCCAGCCCAAGGTAGCTGAGGGTGCTTGTAAGGCTGTCATCTCATCTTGCCATGGCACCCAGCCGTTCCGGGAAGTGACTCGTGCGTATTTGCATCTAAAGACTGGTGTTTTCGTCCAAGTCAAGTTCCCAGGATGCTTCTCTGGGAAATTCAATGCGACGGAGCGCCAACTTTTCGTAAACCCAGATTATCACTCGAGTATCGGCCCAGCGATCATCAAGACCAAACGACGAGGCCCAGCGGTTGACCAATCTCCTGGGCGTTCGGGGCGTGCTAGGTTTCAGACCCCTGAGTATTTCCCAGGATCACTGTTCTTGAAGATCCGGGGTAGCCAGCGCCGCAGCAATGTAAATTTCCGCCTCAGGGCCTGGAACTTCTTCGTCAGCAATTGCTGTGCGGCTGTCGTCTCGAATTGAGGCTTTAGTCAGACATGTCGGCAATCTCTTTATATGAAGAGACTGGTGGTCTCGTGTCTGGCTGGAAGTACGGCGGGTTCAAGGATAGGTGGAATCGATCGATGCAGGCAACTCAGTCTAAGTACCCGGACATGATACCATTAGTGAGCTGGGAGAACCATGCTTTTGGTGTTATTCCTACCTTGCTGCAATGCGTGGCCTTCAGATCAAAACTCCCACTTTGCAAATGAGACGGCGCTTGGAGTGTTTTTGTTCAACAGTCGGCCGCCTGTCCTTTTTCCAACGACTCATGTGCAACGGAGCAGAGGTACTGCGCACCGCACTTTCGGGAAGCGAGAGGGGGCTGCAGGCAACATGATCTGCTGGTAAATGCCAAACATTTGCTTCTCAATTGAGCCTACCTTGCCTGGTTCTTCGACACCATGCTTGCGACAAAAGGGTTCGCCATCAGAAGTGCTGGTGATGCCAGTATCAGCAACAGGAAGCCGACCCTTTACAGAGTAGGTAAGATTCGGTATGCCGCTCGATCTTGGGTAGTGTCCTAGGGTTCTTAGAGTTGCAGCTCTCGATGCAAGGGCCATGGCTCAAAGTACAGTTTAGGCACCTTAGCTAAAGGAAGCGGAATCACGGCGGCCAAGATGTTTGAGGAATCGGCATTGCGCCCCGCACAAAGAAAAGCAATGCCACATCCAATCGGCACGTTGGCGAGATCCTCACACACGTTTGACCATCGATCCCACTGTGTCGCCGAGACCGCACTGAGCGCACTTGGCTCGTCGATTAGCCTTTTCTGGAGCGAACCCCATCCAACATCGCATTTCTGGCACCACTATGAACAACAGCGCTCGCATACTGCGTCGCCGCAGAAGCAGGCTGGCTACCTACCCTAGGTACCTATCTCACCGCACTGGTACCCACCCATACGGCACCTAGACTTACCAGAGAACACGTTCATGTCGCTGAACGCGGTGTGTGGCAACTACGGACGTTCGTTCACGAGCCTTCGGGCCGCCAGCAACACATGAATGCCCTCGGCCACCGGTTCCCGAGTACGAATGCGACACGTGTGACCGTCATTTCGACAGCTCGAAAGGTGCAGCCCAGCACATGGACATAGAGGGCCATTGGGGGGACGCGTGCGTTCGCTCCACGGAAATGTCCTGTGGATTCAGTTTCGACTTCTTCGGCGGTATTGAACAATACAAGATGGACTACCACTGCTACTGTCGCTCATGTGGCCGTCACTTCTTGACCTCCAATCACATTTCCAGGCAATGACAGCCATTGCCTTGACCCAAGGATACACGCCACCTTGGACTTGTTTTAAACGGATCCTCGTCACAGCATCTAAGGTACCCTATCCACCTGGGCGCGAATCTATCCTGCTCCTTCTGTCGAAAAGCATACACAGTCGCTACGGTCACTGACCACCATCTAGAGTTTCATGCGTGTCCCAATGCCCCCGTTGATCGCCAACTTGTGTATCGAGCCATTGCCAGGTACGATGAACGCGGCCAGTTCACCAACAAACACGCCCACCAAGTTACGTATGCTGTGACCGACCGGGCCTACAACAACCTCATCAACGTATGGGAGGCTGACCTCTGCCACCGAGTCTATAACCTGCGATCCTCACTGAACCAGCATCTGAAGTCTCCAGCCCCCCAGCAGGCGCTGTATCACGGTCCAAGCACGAGATGCCGCAGGAAGTTTGCAATGGCCGGATCACTGTTCAACCGCCTAGAGAGCGAGACATGTGGCATGCGCTTTGATGACGTTGAACGACATGCGCAGGCCATGCTGAATCCCGACCGGCTTCTCAACTATTCTCAGCGTCGCAAAGTTCCTCGTTAGATTTGAGGTGTATATCAACGTGTGCTTCTGCTGGATTGCTCAATGTGAGTGCGAGGTCCTGGTCCGCTGCTATCGTGTCTCAAGCATCCTGTCAGTACGAAGGTTGTACGTTCTGACCTCTTGGCTTGGCGCCAGCCTTCGGAGTGCAGAACGACTTTTGGAGGTGACCAACCTCTGTGTGATCGAATGTACAGAAATCACTACGCGTGCCTAGAAATTAAGATGTATCGCGTCAGCTTTCCTGCAAGTCATTCCTAGCTCACAAGCCAACTATTTGTTCAATTTCCCGTGTTATGCAAGCTACACAGCAACGGACAACATACATGCCATTCGAGATCACTTGCAATGACCTTTGAACACACTGCATATCGGCAATCTTCAATTTACATATCATCATTGAATCAAATTCAATCTATTCGATGGCTGAGCCCATGTCCTTCGCTGCTCTAGCTAGACAGGCCACCCTTGCGACCGGCCTCCTTGGCCTTCTCGCTGCCCTTTTCGAAAGAGCCTGATGACGCCTTGCCACCCTCAGAGGCAATCTCACGCTGACGTGACGTTAGCTTCACAGATTGTTACCCGAGATCTCTGGCCGCATACCTGCTTGTCAGCGTCCATGCTGGCGAAGCCACCCTCGTGACTGGTCTGGCCGCCTTGGTGACTAGCCTGGCCTCCCTTGGACGCAATCTCCTGAACCTCCTCCTTGGGACTTATCAGGTGTTAGAAACCGTACAAACGATCGTAGTGTGCTTGACTGACCGGTTGGCAAAGTTTCCAGGGTTGCCATTGTCGGCCATGGTGATTGTGGACTGGTCGTCGATGTTATGATAAATTGGTCTACGGATGTTTTGTTTTGCTTAAACCCTGCGATATTGTTGACTACGAAGTCTGAATTGAACCCGGGCAAAATACATGAACGATCGTAATACATCTCTTTTATAAACTATTGAGATGTCAATGATCAACTCTGACGTCCTCAAATCGACGCAGGACACGAAATCACGATATGACGTTGCCGTGAGAGATCATTCGAGCAACCGTGTCATCATCATGTGCGCACACAGCACCACTCTGGCAGTTAATGAGATGGAGCTCCCATATGATATATTGAGCCCAGCTGCAGATCATGTCATATCCCCATGATTTCTTATGCCATGCTGATCCACTGACGTAGACTTCACGGCATGGAGCTGGAGCCACAAGTCCTCTCCATTTATGCGGGGGAGCTTTCGACTGGTCATCATTTGGGCCTCTGCCGATTTCAACTGGACGGTGAGCTGCCGATCTTACAGAGCCAGATTCTAGTCACCCAAACGAAGATGATGCGCTAGACCCCCGTGATTCTGGATTGCAGAATTGCACAAAAGAAATCAAAAGAAATCTCGTGAGCCGGTGGATGAAGAGCATCGCAAAAGAGACACGAAGTTCCGTGAGATCCGACAGAGAGGTAACATCAAACCTGGATCCGCTCCTCTGTTACTGTACAGAACTTTGCTTGAAGACGCGATCGACCGATGCTCTGAGATCCCCATGAGATTCCCCAGCAGCCAAACCCTCCGTTTGCTATCAGATTTGAACACACAAAATCGGGTGTGTTGGTCACTGATTTGAGCGAAAACGCAGGGAGGCTGGCTGCTGATCATGCCTGCAAATAGCCATGATCGAGAGACTGGCGATTTTCACAGCAGCAAAACAAAAGTCTTACGTTCCTTTCCTTGCTTTTACTAGGGACTTAGTTTTCTCATGCTCTTTGTTCCAATGTACAGGGGCTGAGACTGCTGCGTACTAGCTGGCGACCATGCTGTCTCTGCTATAACATAATCCGTGACACGTCTGTTCGAAAAAGTGGCGGCCATGACTTCCAATAATCCTCAGTCTCGCATTAGCTAGAGCCACGGGGCGCCCGTGATTTGCAGAAGCCTAGGAAGCGGTCTAGAAGCTTCAGCCAGCAGGTTTGGGCGCAGCACAGCAGTGGTTCCCCCAACTCAGATATTCATGGTGCCCTTTCGGAACAGCTCCCGGGGCCGTGAGAGAACCCGCTTTCCCTGCATCCTTGTGGCCCCTACTGTTGATGGGTTGCATCACGGAGCTGTCAGGCAGACTTACTGCCCAGACGCAGATGCGACAGGGAGTGATGCTTGGTTTACGACACGGCCTCGTGAGACAATCGAAATAACCCCCTACCAAAATTACGAGACTAGTTAGGCCACGATCCTTCGCAACGCCTTTCGAGAAATAGCTTAGCTCACATGTTTGCGACTGGCAGCCCGGAGAAAATGCCCCCAGTATCTTATTTTAAGGGAGGGTGGGACCTACTCCCCCGCTCGTGCAGTGGACGCGGCCAAGCGTTGCTCGAAGTCAATTCGTGCTGGACGGGCCGGCACTCTGTCCGCCTCCGATGATTGTACTTCTTCCGAAATGAAGACGTCTGCCAATGCCTACACCTTTCCAGGAGGTGGGCCGCTTACTGGATGATTATGGGACAGAGTGACGCTTAGCCGGATAATGTGTATTATGACGCAAGTTTCGTATTCACGCGTTTGCTTCCTATCGTTGCATGACCTTCCCATCCCCCCTTTTTGCTGATAAATCAGCCGTGTTCGTTTGACCTTCCGATCGTGATATGCCGTTTGTCCGTTGGATCAAAGAGCGTCTTTCCCCGTAACGCCTCGAAGTTGCTCTCGTCTATGGCCGTTGTGTGTGATTTGCGCTGAAAAGTAACAGGATGCCAGGAACTCCAATGATTACTCTACTAGATACCCAACTTCCTCTCCCTTGCCAAGTCATTTGTGGGTGCGCCCTCTTGGTATCGTGATATTCCCTCTCGTGCCCGCTCAGAATGCATCATGAGAAAATTCTACGACAAACTCATTCGTTACCGGCCGATTGGGGCCTGGCTTCTCCCGACTCATGCCCGCCGTCGATGCCTCCTGGTCCTGCTTGAGCCACATGGATATGGCGGGGTCGTTGCAACCCACGTGCTTGAGTAGCGCGTTGTGGACGTCGTGAACCTGATTCAGTACCTGCGTGTACTCTTGCCGCAGCGCGGCGTGCTGCGCCTCGACGCGAGATACAGTTGCCTGCAGGTCCGCGATGGCGCTCTTTTGTTTGCTCCAGCTCCGGGCCGAGGCAATGCGATGCCGTTCGCGGGCGTCGGCGCTTTCGATGGGTGCCGCATCCGCCGTGACTGTGCTACAATCCGGCATGCTCTGCCGGCGTCCAGACTCGTCCACCGGTTCGAAGAAGGAAACGGAAGGCGGAGGCTTCATGGAGGGGGAGAATGGCAAGCCGCCCACGCTCGGGGTTGCCGAAGTCATGGAGGGTGCCGATGACTGTGTCGTCCCGGAGGAGGCTGTTGTCGAGCTTGAGTTCGTTCGCGAGTTAACGGGGCTAGCAGGCCGAGTGGTCAGGTTTGGAGGAAACGAAGAGGTGCTGGGATTTGTTACTGGTGTGAATCCCGGGCCCTGCGTCCACTCCATTCCGTCCGGGGGACCATTCATCGGGGCGCCGCTGAAGTCTGGGCCTTTCTCCCACGACGGGTGATAAACGCCTCCAACGTGATACGCACCTTTGCCTTGCTGTTGCTGTTGCTGCAGAGGTACGTGGCCTACCATACCCGGTGACGGGCCCATCCAAGACTGCGAGGACATCTGGCTGCTAGCAGCCTCTTTGTTCCAGTCGTTGTTCTGCATTCGAAAGGGCAATGGCGGCGCAGAGCCACCTGGATAACTGCCCATTGGCATTTGTTGATGTTGCAGGGGAGACGGCTCTGAGTCGTTCCCACTGTGGACGAAATGATCGAGCTGACCAGCGAATGTTGCCGTCGTAGCAGGCGCTTGGAACGCGCCAGTCTCCATGCCGGAAGTCACACTCGTGTCAGGCCTCATGGATGGACCAGTCGTAGTCCAAGACATCTGAGGGGTCGTCGAGACCATCGCGCGCGTTGTCGAACTAGAGGTGAACCCCTGTAGCGGGCTTCCAGACGACGCCCTCATGTCGTCAAAGTTGTTCCAGCTACTGACGTCGGAATGCCTCCTCTCCTCCTGCTTGATCGGCATGTCCGTCTGTTGCTGGCCTAGCTCGCTGTCGTTCATGGCCGCGGCCGCGCGGCTTCTCTCCTGGAGCATGTGCAAGGCGGCGTCTCTGCGCAGGGGATCCTGCAGCGCTTCAAGCAGCGCGTCCTGCTCGCGCTGCCGTTGCTTGAGTACCTCAATCTCGTCTCTGAGGCTGCGTTTGCTGCGGTGGATCCGAGCCTGGTACTCGCATTCGAGTCCCCGCGACGAGCATCGTGCGCATGGTGTCTGTCCATCACACTGGAAAGAGCCAGCCTTGTCAGTTTCCCACCTCTCCATCGCTCAGTGACATACGAAAATAGGGCATGCTCCAGCTAGTTGACTGACCTTTGATCGACCTTTTCGGCATGGTTCGCAAGCCTCTCGAGTGCAGACGCGCGGCTTTCGGTTTGTTGAAGGAGAAGACATTGCCCCGTGGGCTTTCACAAGCTGCCCCGTGAAAGCCAGAGAGAGAAAGACACAGGGAAAGGGAGAGAGACGAAAGGGGGTACCAATTCAATAATAGATGCGACGGTCGAGGATGGCTTTTGGACGTTTGGGGCGCTTCGTCACGAGTTCAGGCCGATGTCTGCGTCTATATGTGCCTGCGAGGAACCGTGAAAGACGCCGTGACTTTGAGAGCTTCGAAAATTATGTTGAAAGTGGCACAACAATGAGGACTGTCTAAGTTGCCTATAGCAGGTGACAGTGGTCGAGGGGGGCGAAATGCAAGTCAGGGGATCGGCGACCTAGATTCCCGGGGGCCGTGGCGGGCGTCGATCTAGACTGAAGCGACCAGGCAGGGAAAATCTCGATGTAGGAAGAAATGGGAAAGAGGGGAGAGGTGCGCAAAGACGTCCATGGGAATTCAGACAACTACTACAATCCATTGGGGATGCCAGGGGCGCAAGGAGAGAAGGGCCTTTTGGGAGGCGAATTGGTCGTGATACAAAGCGGTCTAGGCTGGCTGCGCGGATATGACCAACGGCCCGAGTGGCAGGAGGGAGGGATAGAGGCAAAGGAAAAAAAAACAGAGTAGGAATAGTCCAAATGACTGGAGCGTGACGTGACCTGCGTGATGGCATGGATTGTATGAGTCCACCTATCTATCCTCTTGGACATCTGGCGACAGGCAACCCCCGGAAGCATGTGCCGTACCGCGGCCTCGGGCAGCCATACCACGCTGAAGGGTTAAAAATGTGGGAAGATCACTGAGCTGTCTATGCGGGGGGACCACGGAAACGTGGAACTCGCGGCTATCGAGACGACCTCTGACAGAGACAGATGAAGAGGCAGGATTTCTCTGGACGTGGATCCATACCGGCGGAGCAAAAGGTCCGCACTGTTCGCCAAGATGCGTGCAAACGGCCGCTTTCCACACTTTTTTCCCCTCTCCAAATATCCGCCACCGCTTTGTCCGTCAGGTTGTGCGTCAGGGGATGCACTTTGCGGGCGGGATCTATCGTCTTGTGTGGCTTGGCCAGGGGTTGGGCATTGCCAGTCGCCACATCGTTCAAGAAGGCTTACGATGTTTATTGGGCATCATTGTCAAGTGAGGATTGCGACAAGTGAAGAGACAGCATTTCTAGCAGGCGTAAACCTAGAGAGGTACGTGCACGTGCAACAGACTCTCGACGATCGGATCTAGGCCTGGCGTGTCTCGCTGTCTGCCCCCTGACGGACACCCACTTCAGCCCCAGCCTTGTAAGTCAGTAACCCAACGTGGCTGCTGGCGGGCCCTAGCTAGGAGGGGGAGGGGGAATGAACTAGGGAGGTCTTAGCCTCATGAATGATTCTGAAAAGGAACGCCAGGGTGGAGAACAAGGAGAAAACAAACCCCACGCTCGTGAGATAGAGCTCAGAAAATGCCGTCATCAACAGCACAGGACCACTCAAACAGCACAAGGCTCGTCAACTGAGCCTAGCGGGTACCCTCAGGGAGCCACTTGAGCTGTTTCCTCTTGGCTGGCTGGCTGGATGGCTGAGCACGGGTGGCAGCCAAGCTTGATGATTGTTTCGGCCTTCATGTTGAACACCCGGAGCTGCGGCTCTCGCAGAATTGAGATGGCATATTCGGCTGTTTGCGCGACGTTGGCTGAAAGGACTGGAGCAAAACGGCATTGACAGGCATGAGCAGCCGCTCATATCACAACCTGATGATTGAATTGGAGCTCGCATAGCCCTGTCACTTTATGGTCATTCACCCTGGCACCCTACATTTGCATGACGACGCGCGACGCAATGGGCGCGTGCAGTGGCACCCTGCCGAAATGCGACAACTGATCAAAACGCTAGCAGGAGGGAAAAAATCAACACGTCGGGTGACACATCTAAACGGCTACCAGATCATCCTTTCATGTATGGTCCGGCCGATCAGCGCAGGTAGGGTCTTGACACCAGGGCAGTGGGATTCTAGCACTGAGTTTCACCACCCCCATCAAGCAGGCACACAGACATGGACACCTTGTGTACAAGTTGCCAGTGATAGACGATTTATGGGGTACGCTTATGCGGCAACGATCAGCTATCCCCCTTTATTCCCGCCTGCCAAGCGGCCATGAGGGATGTATTGATTGGAGAAGGCAACTGAAGGTCCACCAACGCATCTTCCAATATGGGCAAACGCCTGATCGCTTTACCAATATTGTTTACACTCAATGGGTCTGATTCAACGTGCTTGAGCTAGCCGCTTTCTAGCAGCATGTGCTGTCAATTGATATGGCCTGCTAGCCATGCGCCATTCGGAAGACATTGAATTAAATTGCAGTGACAAGTAGCCTCGAGGGCGTTGGAAAGACAACTTTAATGCGATTCTCTGTGGGTTCTCTCTCTACTCAAAACTTCCGCTTGGGTGTCCCACAGAGCACAGGCCTGTAAACATCTTTCTGTTGTCAATAACCGGGCACCGGCAGTCCGTTTTGCCTATGCCCAGCGCTTTCCGTGGCATGCTTCGGAGGTACCTCCGGAAAGTGGAGATCCGTTGTCAACACCGTAGCCTTGACTCCGAATGTCAAGGCTATCTAGGGGATCACTCCCGAGAATCGCGGAGTGAGCCCACAGTTGCCAACTCTCGGCGATGCCCTGCGAGATACGAATCCCTAGTGCCCGGAATTTTCCACGCTGAACCGGGCTTCCCCCAACGCCAGAAACCCAGTTGATCCTCGATGGATCTCGATGACATGCGTCAGCGCTGCAACCCAGCCGGGTTACCGAGCTTTAGGCCTTGCACTCAGAATAGGCTGAACCAAGCCCCAGGTCTGGAGCAATGACACCCAGCTAGTAAAGACATGAGTCGTCAACTCATGCTTCGTGTTCGTCACATGGTATCTTGGCGTAGAACACTTTTATCCAGGGGTGACATGGTCAGGGCAATTCCACTCACCGCCAAAAAGATGGAGTCAATCAAGATTCGTCGGATGCTGCGAGTACATGTTATGGGCGCCCACAGCTCAAACCTCATATATATTTGCGTATTCTGAGCCAATTTGGCGGAGGTTTCCGGGAGCTTCTTGACACCCTGACGTCTAGGTTTATAGATGCCAGTGTGTGGCCCTATCCACCTTCCGATGTATCGAGCCCCTACCTTGACAAGACGGCTATTAACCCTGACTTGACCTTGAAATACCGTGCAATTCAGAACGTATAGTAACAAGCGCAAGGCCGCATCCATGTGTGCCTTGTTCAACGAGCTACTGATCCCCTAAAGTTTGCCGTCTCGACTTTGCTGCAGCACTTTGAAAGGACGACAGACTTTGAACGCATTGTGATATTTCCCTGCGTTCTGGAAGACTTTCAGAATGCTTCCGCGGTGCTTAACCTGAGAATGTCCACAGGTGTTCTGTTACTATGTTCTCCACGTTGCACCACGCCCTAGACTCCACCCGCCTGTAGTACATGTTTCAAAGAGCTTGTGATAGTATTATGGGACTGCTGAGGCTACATGTTTTCAAAAGACCAAAGCCACTGATAGGCCATCTTTTGCCACAATGCTGCTATTAAAGCTTCGCTTATACGAAAACAATCCCGGCAAACTTGCATGCATCTGGAACGTCATAGCACTTGAGGGACTACGGGCTATCATAATGTCATTAGAGGGAGCCTTTGGTCCCCGAGAGACAATACCTTAAGGGAGCGGGAGTATGAAGATCTCTCGCCGCTTTCCGAGAGAGTTACCAAGGGGGAGCTGTGAAAGTGGGTTTCCGAAGAGGGGCTCGTCCATGCTAGTTGTCCTACGGCGTCATACCTTTTATATCTTTTGTTTTATGCGATTCTGGATTCCTACATGACCAGCAAGGTCATCTTCTTCAGCTCTTGTAGGTGAAAGACTAGGTGCATGGCCTTCTCGCTTGGAAAGGCTTTGGAAGGGTTGGCCGAGACTCACCGAGCGGGCCATGTGTAGCTTTGACCTGTGTCTTTAAGGTCATTGGGTTCATCTTGAATCTGAGCAGCAATGCTATAATCCTGTCAGTGCGTGGTATAGAGCAGAGTGATGAGGTCTTCCACAAGGTCCGCAGGCAATTAGAGTATAGGTAGTGGGTCGGAATACATCTGAATTCTGGCCCTCCGCAGTCCTTATACATACGTTTCTCGTAACCCTTAGCCCCTGACCGACCCCCCTGCTTGGTAGCTCCGCAGGGCCACCTGACAAATACTCATCAAGTCACTTCAAGGAGCTGACTCAAAAGTCGTTCTCAAACAGTCCTTCTGTCAGATCGATGTCTTCATACAAGCGTTGAAAGATGAGCTAGAGAGTGGTACTTTATGGAGGCATCACGGCTTTTCGCCTTTCTTGGCGACTTTGAGAAAGATTCACACTCCTGGAAAGTTTCGACTTGCGACGAGCCCAAGTAGTCCCACACACCTTACTGTTCATGAGCTTGTTAGCATGGGAATGATGCGCTCTTCATTGGCTTGTTGGGACGGTAAATTCTTGCAGGACACATTGCTTCTAACTCTTCTGCAAAGTCGAGTTGGTCTCCTAGAGTGACCTTGTATTGGTAGATGATAAAGCCTGGGTTGCTCGTATGGTTCTTCAGAAATCGGCCAGCCATCGTGCCCAGGGCAAGTGACACGTACCGAAGAGGTCAGCGGTTTCCCGACTCTGGGCTGCAGCACGTTATAACCTTTACCAGACTTCTGCATGTTGACGCGAGGGACATCTCAGAAGATGTCAGTGTCACGCATTTTCCTTGTCCTGGGCTCTGCTTCTCACTCTCCAGCTGCTCATGGGCAGTCCCAACGACCACGGAGACGGACGGCCTGTCTGTGCTTAAGGTTGAGGACACTTCTCCAAAGGATGAGAACATCGCTATTCTACACGATGGCAACTTGCTAGTCACCTCCGCTGGGTTAGCTACCATCCAACACGTCTCTCACCTTGCCTGATACCACCTGTCGCCGTGGCTTTAGATAGCAGGGCAAAGTGTCACCCTGGACCAGGGTTCATTCGCCATTGTTCTCGTCTCCTTCGCCGGCGGAACGCCGCCAGGCCCTGTGTAGTGCACTGCTAATAAAGACGACTCTATTAGTGTCAAGAGACGGGATCAAGGCCTGGGTTGCGGGAAACGGCAACAATTTGATCAAGGGAACTGACATCTTCAACAAAACGTCCACTGTCACGCTCAATCCGATTCTCTTTCGTCCTCTATCTCTGTAGCTCTGGGCAGAACCTTCTTGGACGGGGATAATTTATAATTTCTAGTGTATCCAACATTAACGGATCGCCAAACGCCCGAGTTTCCAATACTATTGGCTTGCAGTAAAACCTAGGTGGCGGTGTGCACAAGGAGGATGGCCATTAGGCATAGGAAAACCCTCCTTTCTCTTAAGTGGCTTTGCAGAGCCATGCAGCAAGAGGGAGGGGAGGTGATCAGGGGGCTAAGGACTACGAGAACGTACACATGAGGAATACGGACGGCTCTCCGAGCTGCGAAGGGCCATAATTCAGATATATCATGATACTATACCCAGTACCCATTGCCTGCGGACCACGTATGGAAGAATCTTCCACTTTGCCCTAAACCATGCATTGGGACTTCCAGTCACGCATTCACTTCAACCTGCTATCCCCATTGACGCGAAGACGCCCATGGGCGTCTCACTGTTCGAGATACGGGACATTTCGCCATCTACACTCGAGCTGCTGTGCTAGTAGTGAAATAGACCGGAAATTATTAGAGACATTATTCAGAATCGGTTGAGAAACTATGACGAGTGGACACAATGCATCCATCCACAGAAGGCAGTCGCACTATTCCCTGGGGTCTTCGGACAAATCTATACCAGTGCTCACGAGTACCATTGTCAGAGCGTTGTTTAGAGTAGAGTGAAGAGGTCTTCCGTACGTAGTCTATAGTAAATAGAATATAGGTAGGGGGTCGGAATATATCTGAATTCTAGCCCTCCGCAGCTTAGGGGGCCC